>NW_022196905.1:39169401-39184316 GCF_008632895.1 Mastomys coucha | reverse complement strand
TGGGGACCCTGTACTCAGTTCAATGGATGGCTGTGAGCCTCTACATCTGTATTAGTCAGGTGCTGTCAATAGATGTCTGTGAGCCTCTACATCTGTGTTAGTCAGGTACTGTCAGAGCCTCTCAGGACATAACTATATTTAGGCTGGCTTGTCTTTCCTTCAGTCTCTGCTCCATAGTTAATCTCTGCAACTCCTTTTGTGGGTATTTGGTTACCCCTTTTAAGAAGGAATGCAAATGTGGTAACCTGCTGTTCCACGAGGATGTGAAGTGGTCCCCACAGTCCCATGTTTTGAATACCTCTTCTCTGCTTAGTGGTACTATTTGGAGAATCTGCAGACCTCATTGGTAGGTCTCCAGAGGCAGGCTTCTAAAGGACAAACCCAGCCTCAGGTTCTTGTGTCCATGAATTTTCTGGTTTGCAATGATGTAAACCACTTCTTCTACCACTAAATGCCACTCACCACTTGCCATGATAAAACTGAAAGCATCTGAAACTGCCACCCTAATCAAATCTTCCCATCTTTCAGTAGTTTCTGTCAGATTCACAGTCCCAGCTATGCACTAAGAACCATAGGCTGTACTGATGTTTGTGTTAACTTGGCACTAGCCAGAGTCATCTGGGAAGAAGTAACATACATTAAGGAATAGCCTATATCAGATTTGTCTTTCTGTGGGGCATTTTCTTGATTCATGATTGAACAGGCCCAGACCACTATGGGCCCATGATTCTGGTTTATATAAAAAGGTAGCTGAGCAAGGCAGTAATCAGTGTTCCTCTAGTCTCTGCTATTATCTCTGGGTTCCTGCCCAGACTTTGCATCATGATGGACAGTAAGCTTTAGGATGAAACAGTCACCTTCCTAAGTTGCTTTGGCCATATTGGATTTTCACAGCAATAGAACATAAACCAGGACAGTAGCTTAGTGTCCACCCACCTCTCAGTTCCCAAGACCTCCATGTTCCTCCTCGTCCTCTGTGCCTCATGGTTGGGGAACGGAAACTGTCAGGTATCAGTATTACAAGTCTTATTTCCTTTGTAAATATTTATATTATATTTACTCATCTATTATGTGTACAGATATGGGCACATACATACCATTGCTTCTGTGTGGAGGTCAGAGGACAACTTGAAAGAGTCAGTATGGGTCTCAGGGATTGGACACAGGTCATCAGGCTTGGTGACAAGTACCTTTGCCCACTTAGCGGTCTCACCAGTTCTCATTTCCTTTTCATCCCTATTTTGATGAGATGATCTCAGACCAGGGTGAGATGCTCTGCATTAATTGGTGCCCTTGTGTTTGCCACAGAGCATCTTCTTTCCTTTTGTCAACCCAGCAACAAAGAACACAAGATGCTAAATACACAGTTCTGCTTGTTATCCACATGGCTTTAATTAGGCTTTAACTGATTCCCTTTATGTTGTCATAGTGATTATGACTCTCTAAGTCATGTCACATTACTATGTTCCCTGGAAGGTCTGGCAGAGGCACAAATCCATTACGACCTGCCGTGCTAATTTAAAGCCTGTTGTGGGCCGACTGATTCACTTACATTTTCTACATTCTTTGATAATGTATGCTAAAGGTGAGCAGAAGTGCAAGAGTTGCAAGCATCACAGCTTATTACCCCCCACTGCCAATTCAGCACGTGGAAAGAAGTATTGCAGATGTGAACACTTAGAGACACCAGCAGATGGATGAGCAGCAGGGTGGCGCATTTTAGTGAAGCGATTGGTAGCAATCAAATCGATTTAGTCTGACTCAGACTTTCAGAGGTGGCCATATGTTTCCTAATACCAATTTGACATATCATAGGCAATGGATGTGTATTTTTTTTCTGCTTAATAAATTCATTTTAAAGGAAGTATCGTCAAAGGTAAACAAATTAAATGCCACGTATCCTGTTGGTATTTATTGAAAACAATGAAATGGAAAGTCCCTGGGATGATCTGGGAACTTATAGAATTAATGCAGGTGAGGGTGAAGTAGCAATGGCACACTGGGGTGGATCGTGGGCATCTTGCTGCTGCCTCAAACAAATGCTGACTATAAATGTGTATGTTCAGCACAAGCACTTTCAAAGCCCCTTGCTGTGCGGATCCTCAAGTGTCCTTATGGTGCTGGGCTGGTAATCCTCATTAAGTCCTTTTGCTGACTGATAATTTGACATACACTTACCAAGTAGCCAGTGTAGAGTTTAAAAGAGCCTGAATTTCTAAGATAACACTATCACAATGTATCTTTACATAAAGTGGTCATCTATTGAGATGTTGCTGTAGGTGTGTGGGTCCTCTACCTCCAGTCAATTTTATTCAAACTGAAAATCTGCACGGTAAGTTCAGTATGGGATGAAGGTTCCAATCTTGGAAAAGTTAAGTTGTTTGTTCAGTATTTCAAAAGCTAAGTTAGGATTTGAACACTGGCCCTGGACTTCCAAAATGGCAATGTCTCACTTGGATCATCCGCACTTTCCCAAGAGTCTCAGCATGCTGTCAAACCCCCTTGCTAGGGATTTGAGGCCATTTATTCTTTCCTTCCAAGAGTAGGATTCTGTAAGGTGATGGGCATTTGAGGGCGTTAGTCTCTGTTTCCCGGGCTAGTTCGTCCCCAGTTACTCCTTTCTGTTATTTTCCATGATGTACTGATCTTTATTATAAGAAAGCTCAGACTTAGTAGTAGTAGTAATAGTAGTAGTAGTAGTAGTAGTAGCAGCAGCAGCAGCAGCAGCAGCAGTGGTATGTAATTGGTGTTTCACTTCCCACTGAACTGCATACTCCATGAGGGCAGGAGCTCTGCCCCTATCTTTCACAAATATGCACAAGACACACAGTAGGTGTCCATTCAATAAGCAAGCAAATGTGCTAAAACGATCATCAAGTTTATGGTTTCTTTCCTTAAGTCCCTGTCCTATTCACTATATTTTTTTTCCCTTTTAGAACCCTCATACATATAGCTCAGAGGCAGATCCTTCTTTGCTTCTTTCTGAATCCTTCCCTTTATCCCACAGTGTATTTCAAAGCATCAAGGAGGCTTCTTGTTGTGGGTCATATGACACCATCAAATGGTTCTCCTATTCTCTCTATTCTGACATTGATTTTTAACTGGCTGTAGCACATGGCAAGAAAGTGTAACCTATGAATGTCCTGCTTGCTCAGCTGAGAGTAACAGCTGTCCCAATAAGGAATATGATGCTCAGCACCTGAGACTGACTTTCTCCTTCCAGCAAGACTGCAAGCTCAACAGAATGTAGTAAAGCATAAAAAAGTTTCCTAGACCACTTCCCTTAATGAAGAAGAGAAGCAGAGAAGGTTGTTAAGAAATACTCATGTTTTCATCAAGAACTGGTTTTGGAGAGGATAATTTCAACTGAGCTTCTTTGGTTGGGGTCTTGAGTATTCAGAAAGTCTTGCTGACCAAGAGCTGTGAAGTTTGCCTGCCTAAGGTAAGAGACAGTTTTGTTCTTAATTTGTAGTCTGTCACAGCTTTGTGCTGGTAAATGCAATGCCCCTTTACAAATCCTTGATTTTTTTTGATGCTTGTCAATTTCACTGGTATAATTTCCCATCAGGGCTGATATTAAGTTGGTAAATAATGTCCATCATTGGTTTTCATCATCCAGTATGAGTGAACCCAAAAGAGCAGTGTCTTGACTCAGTCAGTATCTCTGGGGGAACAGAGAGGCTGGGTAAATCCATGAGTTAGGTTCTGGATTTCTTACAGGAGACCATGGGTTGTGGTGGTAATCCATGAGCCAAGCCAGAACATATGGTAAACAGAAAAGACACATGGCAGCGAGCTAGAGATGCACAGGCAGGCATCTTGTCATGTAAGGCAGGACTAAGCTCTGGTGGGAATCCAAGGTGAGGGTCAACACTAAATGTTTTTAAAAATTTCTAAATTTTTTATGCATGAGTGCTTTGCCAGCAATTATGTATGTGTGACTGTGTGCCTGGTACTGATAGAAGATAGAAGAAGGCACAGGATCCCCTGGAACTGGAATTAAGATTAGTTGTGAGCCACAATGAAACAAACCCAAGTTCTTGACAAGAAGGGCAAATGTTCCTACCCACCAAGCCATTTCTCCAGGTTTATCACTGGAGGTTGGTACTACTGACCACCTACATGAATGAAACAGTTTCAAATGAATGCAGTTGCTTTTCCTGTAATATAGGACTATGTCGGCACACCTGAGAGACATGGTGGGTTTTATTCCAGAGCAGTGTATCAATGCGATTATTTCAATAGAATGAGTCACATTAGTGTTTTCAGCTTCCCAGTGTATATCAAAGTTATTCTTAATCTATTCTCTAACTCAGTAATGGTACAATAATATCACATATAAAATTCAATGCACAAACAAACCTTAATTTAAAAAGATTTTATTGCTAAAATATCATTAAAACCACCTAACTGTTGGGAGAAAACTGTGTTCATAGGACTTACTCATGACAGCTGCCACACACCTTCAGTTTGCAAATGCCCTAGAGTAACTGTAAAATACACCATAAGAAAAGCCTAACAGAATGATTGTAAGTAACAACTTCTATCTTCAAGAGGCTTTATAATGATGGATTTTTAGAATGTATGTAAAGTACTTACTATGGTGCCTGGCATTAGACAAGCGCTCAATGTATAGCAGAGTTAAAATAAGGTGGGAATACATGGGAATAAATGATGTTTCCTAGAAACCGTCTCATAAATTAGAAGGTGTTTTTGGGTGCCCTTCACAGGCTGGTAGTAGATCTGGAGGGATCAAACAGCCCAAGAGGCAGGCCAGAGGTAGACTGTTCAATATAATTATTGGTGGGAAATAAATAAAAAGTAGTTTGGGTAGTTTTTTTCCCCTTTCCTCCAAACTGCTTAAAAATCTCTTTCTCAAATTTATTTTGATGTCTGGTACAAAAGTGGACTTGAGATGCATAAGAACCACGAAGAAGCACATTTTCATGGTGAAGTTCTATTAAAGGAGGTTAGGAGAGTGTGCAATTCACTCTGGGCAGTGTGCTAAGGTAAGCATACATGCAACACATGTGCAGATACACATCAGAGATCTCAGGAAGGCTTGTTCTTCAAGGAGAGCCTTTTTCCTCGTGATTTTCTTTCACTAACGTTCAGTAAATTTCTGTAGTTATGAAGGTCCAGAGTTACCTATGGCTAGTGTCCTGGTTTTCTAGAATTTATGTACTTGAGAAAAATCAACTATTGTGGTTGATTAATTGATGTAATTTTTCTAACTCGTACTGTGTCATTCTAATGGGATGCCACCATTCCTTCTTCATAATCATTCTTGAGGCAACTGTAAAATCGATTCTAAATATGTAAGTCAGACTATGTCAATTTGCTGCTTAAACTCTGGAATGCCCAGCCACTCAATGTGAGGCGGTGTGGGGCAGTGGTCTGTTCAGGTAACTTAAGCTCAGTATTGAGTATTTGGCTTTGAGCCCTGGACCCCCTGTGGGCAATTTCTGCTTGCAGAGGGTGGAAGGAGCTTGGCCATAACTCCTGGATCTTTGGTTCCTATTTCAGTCACAACCCTTCGCAGCTGCCCCTGCAGGAGATGTGTGCTCTCTCAGGCAGACAGTGCCCCAAGTTCGTAGCAGTCTAGGTAGACCCTACATCCAGTCATCTGACCACAAGCCAGACGTGCCACGCCCCATACAATATAAGGGGCACATTGCCCCCTCCTCACTCTCACTCTCTCACTCTCTTGCTTTGTCTCCTCCCTGCTCTCCCTCTCTTTCTCTCTCTCTTCTCTTCCTCTTTGTTTCTCTCTTGCTTTCTTCCTCTCCTTTCTTTCTCTATTCTTCCTCTCCTTTCCTTCTCTCTACTTAACCAGTGTATTTCTCTTTCCTACAATAAAATATCTCATTTATACATTGCCTCCTTTTTAACTAATGTGCCATCCAGCCGCAGGTCAACACCGGGGAAAGAGAGAGCCATTGGCTATCACACCAGGCCCTGCCTTTGGTACAACAACTCAACCCAAAATCTGCAGTGTGACAGCATCAGCCTGGATGTTTCCCAGACTCTGCTCAGGACCTCCTGCCCTACAACTGCTTCCTTCTTGCTACAAGATCCTCCCATGTGCTCTTCCTACTCTTCACCAAGGATGGCTTCTCTCTCACTGATATTTGTCTTCTCATTCTTCCCAAGGAGGAGTTTCTCGAGCAGATTTCATCTCGGCTCACTCCTCTCTCTACTTCTGTCTCTGTCTTTGTCTCTGTCTCTGCCTCTGTCTCTGTTTCTCTGTTTCAATCTCTTTCTCTCTGCTCTGTTTTTCCTTTGTAGCTGGCTTCCGAACAAACATATCTGATGAAGTAGATGAGGTGAGAGAGGAAATAACTATTTTTACTTAGCACAGCTTTCAGCCAGCTTGAGAAAACTTTGCCAATGATGAGAATAAAAGAAAATCCCACCGTTTTAAAAGATAATTTGTAAATATTAAAATCAATTTGCTTTTGGTTACTGGTTCAATCGAACATAATGCCCCAACTCCAGTTCCTCATCTAGTTTAGTTATTTTCCCTCCCTCCAGGCTTGAGCTTGCCTATAGGTCTCTTCCATGGGGTCCCCTTCTACTTCAATCCTCTGCCCCACCCTGAAATCCAGAGTCAGGCTTAGGAAGAGTAGTTGAGTGCTGAGAGGTGAGTGTGGAAAGATCCTTTCAGGCAGAGGGATGCTGTTGTAGTGCTGTCCTCCTTGGTTAGATATGGTTTGAATATAGCACTCAGGGCTTCATTTGAGGACTTAGTCTCCACTGTGATGACTAAGGGAGGGAGGTAGTGGGATTTTAAAAGATGGAGCCTGGTGGGATATCCTTAGTTTTTCCAGAGAGCTGTCCTCAGAAGGAACTAAAGTAACTTTTTTTGGGACTCTTGAGGTCACAAAGCAATGAATTGTGGGTAAACCTAACTCAAATTATTCTCTGACTTCCCATTTGAGATGTGGGATCTTCCTCTTATACACACTCCTGTTACTATAGTGTCATCTGCTGTGGGATCCTAACCAAAGCACAGCCAATACCAACACTGCCTTGCCCTTCCATATTAAGAACTGAGAAAAATCTCTTTAGTTTATAAGGTTACTCGGCCTCATGTCATACGTTATAGTGACAAAGCCCTACCAACATATTCCGTGATTGTCACACGTCCTCTTTTCAAATAACAATTCTTCTTTCCGAAAATAAGAAAAGCGACTCTCCTTGGGAACCCTCATCTCATTTGTCTCACACATCTTCCTGAGACACCTTGCATAAAACCTTGGCCCTGTGATTCCGTGGAAAGAGCTTTGCCTTATGGACCCTCTATGAAAGTGGTCACTCTATGGCAAAGCACCTTCAGTCCGGCTTAGGCCAGGTGTTCTGGCTAGTTTTATGTCAACTTGACACAAGATATAGTCATCAGGGAGGAGGGAGCTTCAATTGAGAAGATGCCGCCAGAAGAGCAGGGGTATACAGAGGATTGTAGGACATTAGTGATTGAAGGGGGAAGGGGAGGGTCCAGCCTATTGTGGGTGGTGCCATACCTGTGTTGGTGGTTCTGGATTCTATAAGAAAGCAGGCTGAGCAAGACATAACAAAAGACAATAAGCAACACTCCTCCATGGCCTCTGTCTGCATCAGGTCCTGCCTGCATTAGGTTCCTGCCCTGTTTGAGTTTCTGTTCTGAGTTCCTCCAATGATGAACAGTGATATGGAAGCATAAACCAAATAAACACTTTTCTTGCAAGTTTCTTTGGTCCTGGTGTTTGATCACAGGCATAGTGACCCTAACTAGGACACCAGGCATCTCTGAATAATGTACACGGTGTCTACACTGCCCACTGGAAACATCTTCCATTTCACTCTTATTCTCAGAAAGTCAGGCTGCCTCTCAGGCAGCTGGCTGTCTGCTCTGCCATTGCAGCGGCCTAAGCCAGGCTCTCTAGTTTTGCACTGTAGTCTGTGAGCTGAGTTGGGAAAGGTCACTGAGGAATCTCTCTCTCCCACATTCCATTGATTTCATTGTGCCCCTGAAGACCCAGAGCTCTTTCTCCATGAGGTCCTATGCCTTCCTCTTTATAATTCTCTCAGGCCATGGGTACAAGGGAGACTATGGCTCACATGACCAAGGTCTATCATGAATGGTGGCCTGTACCTTCATATGTGTCACCAGAATTTGTTGGGGGGTGAAATAAGTTAACAGGTCTTAAGTGTTATCCTTAATTTAGTGTTCTTCTGAAAATTTGAAGTCAAGTCACAAATTTGAGGATAAAAAGTTACATTTGGCATCCAGTTGATACACAGAACCACAGCTCAAAGCGGAAGAAGGTACCATAAACATGAGGGTAAGCCAGGAGGGAGTACCTTTTCCCTCTGGTGTCCTGTGAAATAGTCCAAAGGTTAACAGTGAAGGCTGGCTGTACTAGCTGACTTGGGGTTGTGTTGTGCAATTGAGAGAACAAGTATATGAACCCTGGGATTGGTGAGGATGGAAGTGAAAATGTCCTGGGCATTGTGTTAACATTTTTTTTTTTTTATTACTGTGATAAAACACCTGACAGAGAGCTAACACTGACCTAAAGGAGAAGTGATTTTGGCTTCAGCTGGAAGATACAGCCCATTGTGGTATGGAAAGATGGAGGTGAGAAGGTGAGGCAGCTGGGTGCATTGTGTTTGCCACAGAAAGCGGAATGACATCAGTGTTCATACTCAGCTTGCTTTTTCCTTTTTCTGCTTCCCAGGACAGCACAGGGTAGTGTCTCCCACATTCCGGGTCTTTCCTCCTCAGTTAGGAATTTTAGGACACACCTTAAGAGACACAATGAAAGGTGTGTCTCCTAGGTGATTCCAAATTCAATCATGTTGACAATGAACATTAACCACCACACTATCAGGGACTATCAGAACTATCAAGGCAATATAGGGACTTACAGGGAGGAAAGTGACCTCAGAAGGAGAACTGAGAGTGAAGGCTGTGGCCCAGGAATTAAGATAGGGGTAGATTAGTGCCAAACACTGGGGACTGAGGATCAGAGCTCTTCACTTCTGTCAGTGGAGTTTCTCAGTGAATTGTTTGTGCCCATGTCTAGGGTCATAGTTAAAGGCCTGACTTGTGAAAGAGAACATATATAGAGAGACTTTAAATAGGAGAAAGATTCTAGATTCTTATTTACGTGTTCATTGTGTTTCTTTACTGGAATAAAATCCTCATGGAAAAAAAAAGACCTTCTTGTGGTTTGCTGCCAATGCAAACCTCCATGACTCAGTATAGGGAAACTGGCAGGTAAAGGTGGTCTGAGTACATGGAGGACCATCAGGCTAGGCAGATACAAAGGGAAGACGGGGCGGGGGAGGGTGTGTTTCTCAAAGAGCTACCTGATGGATAAAGCCTAGTTACAGCATTTAACAGGGCAGTACATGATCATTTTTAAATGATTATATTATTATGGGAAAAGAAAAGTTTCAATGTTTAAGGGTATAGGAGAGAGTGGCGTGGACCATGGATCTAGGTTGTGGGTTTCCATGGATAGGTTCTGGAGAGATGGAACTTGGAAAATACCATTTAGCTCATATACTTGATGTCAGATCACCCACACTTCCTAGAGCCATCTGTTCTGATCCCTCCCACTTCCCATCAGAACACCAAGAACATGCAAATATGTAGAATGCTTGCAACTCCTCACCAGCACCAAACAGAACGTGGTATTTTGAATCCCATTTAGTCATTTCCCATTTCTGGCATAGGCATTTCATTCCCCCAGGTTACAGATCAATGCTTGTCTATATTTTCTTTTTTTTTTTAAAATAATTTTTAGTCCTTTTCATCTTCTGTCATTGCTTCATGCTGCTACTGGATTTCAAGCTCCTGTTTATTGAATGCAGATTAGAGTGTAGCTGGATTTCTACTGAAAGGCTGGAGAATCTCAGAATTGAAAATGAGGGCATTTAATAGAAATGTATGTATAATGTATAACCTTTACCTAAAAGGGGGCATGGAAAACCTCTGTAACAAGCCAAAAAGGTGGAGTAGTCAGTTCCAGGAACTTGGCTAACTCAGAGCCTCAGGGCTCTGGTTCCCGAAACCTGCCCCTCCTGACCAATCCACAATGAGGGCGGAACTAAGAATGAAGGTCTACTGGTTTATGAGACTCTCCACCCCATCCACCCGTAGATGAAGATTACATTCTTAAAATGAATATGTCCCCCTCCCTAACTGAATACCTTGGGTTGGGTCCCTCTGAAATTTTCCACTGTTTTTATGTTATGTTTCCTTGGTAACCCTCTCCCCGCCCCCAGCTTGTGATTTTTCCCTTTAAATACCCCTCACTTCTTGTGTTTGGGGTCGAATTCCTCTGGCCAGCATGGTCATGAGATCGACCCCGGTACCAGCCTATCCCAAATAAACCTCATGTGATTGCAACAAGTTTGGTCTCTCATGAGTTATTGGGTGGTCGCATCATCCCGAGACTTGAGTAAGGATTTCCCCAGATCTGGGGGTCTTTCACTACAACTGCACAAAGGATTTGTGAGTCCGTGACAATCAGTGATGTATTCTAGGAAGTCTTGATTCTTGTAAGCCTGTCTTAGTTAGGGTTTTACTGCTGTGAAAAGACACCATGACCAAGGCAACTCTTGTAAGGACAACATTTATTTGAGGCTGGCTTACAGGTTCAAAGGTTCAGTCCATTATTGTCAAGGTGGGAGCATGGCAGCATCCAGGAAGGCATGGTGCAGGCAGAGTTGAGAGTCCTGTACCTTAATCTGAAGGCTGCTAGTGGAAGACTGACTTCCAGGCAGCTAGGAGGAGGGTTTTTTGTTTGTTTGTTTGTTTTTTGTTTTTGTTTTGTTTTTTTGTTGTTTGTTTATTTGGTTTTTCAAGACAAGGTTTCTCTGTGTAGCTGCCCTGGTACTCACTCTGTAGACCAGGCTGGCCTCAAACTCAGAAATCTGCCTGCCTCTGCCTCCCAAGTGCTGGGATTAAAGGCATGCGCCACCACTGCCCAGCTTAGGAGGAGGTTCTTAAAGCCTACACCCTACAGTGACACATCTACTCCAGCAGGGCCACACCTCCTAATAGTGCCATTTCCTGGCCCGAGCACATACAAACCATCACATCCTCCTTGGCTGAGTGGTAGGCTAGTGTTCTTTGTTTCTCAGACAGTTACCCATCTAAAGACCACCATAGTTAGTATGTCTATACTAGTTGCTTAGATGAAATACTTGGCAAGTAGCAATTTCCAGGAGGAAGGGCTTGTTCTGGCTCACAGTTTAAAGGGAGACACCCTATCACGGGGAGGAAAGCATGGGAGTCGTCTGGTCACATGCCATTCACAGTCAGGAAGCAAGGAGTAAAGAGGCTACTAAACCTCAGAGCCCCCCCCCCCCACTCACCCAATTCCTTCAGCACGGCTCTACCTCCTAAAGGTTCTGTAACTATCCAGACAGTGCTGTGAGTTCATGTGAGCGTATAAGACATTCCACATTGAAATCTCAACAAAAACAAATCAGATGAGGCCAACAAATCAGATGAGGCCACAGGATCGTAGAACTCCAGAAATAGGTAATTTGAAAATAGTCCCTTTGTTTTAAGTATTTATTTATTTATTTATTCATTTATTATTTTTATACAGGGTCTCCCTACATTGAACTGGATATTCAGGACCTCACTATAGTAGACCAGGCTGGTTTTTTACCTTCATAGAGATCTGCCCACCTCTGCCTCTTGAGTACTGGGATTAAAGGAGTGTGCCACTACGCATGGCAAATATCTATTTTTTAATTGCTGAGAATGAGTAGATAAAGTTATGAGGAAAATTGGAATTTTTGATGTACTGTTACTTGTGTAAATGAATCTGAGATTTTAAGGAATAAGTGGACATTTTAGTTGATGAAAGCAAGCTCCCTCTTATGCCCTTCCTACATCACCTAGCCCATTGTAGGGGTCACAATGAGCACAGTGTAGATAAGAAGGCAAGACAAGAAGTTTCTGGGGTCTAGAAGCTTAGAGTAGGAGAGATGAAGAGCCATGTGGCTTCTTGGGGTGCTATCAAAGACAGCAATGACAAAGTGATCTGGCGTCCTCCATAGCAAGTGGTACAAAATGCCTTTCTTGTTCACTGTTTAACGTTTAATTTGAAGCAATTTCCTGCTCTTTATAAATCTTTTTGGCTGCCTCCCCAACTTCAGCAGAAATCTGCTCTCTACAACTGTCTTGTATCTGTGATAGTGTGGATAGCAAATACAGAGGTTTATTGTGTGAGGGCAGCAGTGACCAGGAAGAGAAGGATACAGCCTTGGAAGTCAGAGACGCCAGTGAGGCTGACTCAGATATGGAAAGGGAAGGAACACTTTCTTCTCAAGAAGAAGTGGGTCATGGAGAGACAGAGCAGGGAAGTGACTTAACATTTACCTATTCCTTTCATTTGGAAACACTCATAGACTTGATGGATTCCCAAGTGATGAGAGTCTGCTTTACCAAGGAGCATTCCACTCCATATAGGTCTTGTCGATCCGCATGTAACTCTGATGGAGATTCCTTAGGTTTCCGAGTAAGAGAGGCAGAAGCCATCCAAGTTACCCACCCTACAGCCCATGTTTCTGTTTCCTCAGGACACAATGGTCATCACCAGATGCCTCATGTCCCAAAAGGTCCCTTCATTTTATGAATGAGAAATGCCAATCACATTGGAATGGGTCAGTTAAATAGAGGGATGATTCTTTTCATGAACATACTACTTCCCTTCAGCTGTTGTTGACATTATAAAATGATCTCACATCTGTTTCTGATAGACTTTTTCTGCCAATTAGGGCTGGGAGCAATGGTGTCATCAATTCTCTAATCCCACAATCTCATTTTGGAGCAGACCCTGAGCTCTGACTTGGCTAAGGTCACATATCCAGTAAAGATTTGGGGGTTAGATTTAGCTCACAATAAATATCTTCTACAGTTTCCTGTTATACTTAAACATGTGTATGTACATTGAAGCTCGTTTGAAGTCCTTTTATTTTTTAAGAACCATCTTTTGCTACCTTATAGGTCCTCTGTGTATAATATGACTTCTGGTTTTGGGTTTGTGTGGGGTTCCTGAGTGTGAACACACATGTCTCTACATCTATGTGTTTCTTGTGCTTTTTTCTTGGCTCTTATCTTGTTTGGTTGTTTTGTCATGTTCTGATTTGTTTGCTTTTGATTTATCTTATTTTATAATTATTTCTTATTTTTTACTTTCTAACCAGAGATAAAAAAAGATCCAGAAGAGGGGGAGGGTAGAAACCATAATCAGAATATATCATTTGGAAAAAAAAACCTATTTTCAAATTAAAGAAAAAAATGATTGTATGTTGTATGTGCATGCACACACGTGCCTTCACATGTGTAAGTCCAGGTACCCATGGAGGCCAGGTCAGATCCCCTGGAGCAGGAGTTACAGGTGGTTGTGAGCCACTCAGTGTTGGTGCTAGAAACAAAACTTGGATCCTCTACAAGAGCAGTAGAGAGTCATACCTGCCGAGTTGTCACTCCAATCAACATTTTTGTTGTATTTTAAAATATACACACACTTTGGAGCTAAAGGGATGGCGTAATGGTTAAAAGCAGTACCAGCTCTTTCAGAGGACCTGGGTTCAATTTCCAGCACTCTCTTGACACTTCATTGACTCCAGACGAAAGTAACTCTAGTTCTGGAGAATCTGATATCCCCTCTGGCCTCAGAGAGTACCAGGCATGCAGTTAATACACAGATACACATTCAGGCAAAACACTCATACACATGAAAATAAGTAATAAATAAATGTACTCATACTCTAATGATATTAACTGTCATAAGCGATTTTCTAAGGTGGGTGCTGAAGGTCAGAGACCCTGCCAAACATCCTCCAATGCTCCAAGACTTCACAACAGATAACCATCCAGGCTGAAATGCCTTTAAGAACAAACTAATTCTTTTTAACTTGCTCCCCTTTGGCACTGCTCCAAAGACTTCTGTCGAGAACATTTGCATCTGTGTTCAACATTTAACATTTTGCTGCGAAGTCACTGAAATTCCTTAGTTCTTTTTTTATAATAATTAGATGTTTTCTTTATTTATAATATCTCCTTTCCCAGGTTCCCCTCCAAAAGAAAAAAGAAAAAGAAAATAAAATAAGAAAAAAAATAAAAATAAAAAATCCAAAACCTAAAACAATCTCCTGTTCCCTACCTCCCTCACCCTGCTCACCAACCCCACCCTCTCCCACTTTTTGGCCCTGGCATTCCCTTACACTGGGGCATAGAACCTTCACAGGGCCAAGGTCCTCTCCTACCATTAATGACCGACTTGGTCATCCTCTGCTATATACATGCTGCTGGAGTCATGTGTCCCCCCCTCCAACTCTTGGAGTTTACGTCCTGGGAGCTCTGAGGGTACTAGTTGGTTCATATTGTTGTTCCTCCTAAGGAGCTGCAAATCCTTCAGCTCCTTGGTTCCTTTCTCTAGTTCCTTCATTGGGGACCCTGTACTCAGTCCAATGGATGGCTGTGAGCCTCTACTTTTGTATTAGTCGTGTACTGTCAGAGCCTCTCAGGAGACAGCTATCTCAGGCTCCTGTCATCCAGCACTTGTTGGCATCCACAATAGTGTCTAGATTTGTTGACTAAATACGGGTAGGATTCCCAGTTGGAGCAGTGTCTGAATTGTCCTTCATTTAGTCTCTGCTCCAAAATCAGCCTCTACAACTCCTTCCATGGGTATTTTGTTCCCCCTTTTAAGAAGGAACAAAGCATGCTCATTTGGGGCTTCCTTCTTCTTGAGTTTCTTATGGTTTGTGGTTTGTACTTTGTGTATTCCGAACTTCTAGGCTAATATCCACTTATCAGAGAATGCATATCATATGTGTTCTTTTGTGATTGGGTTACCCCACTCAGGATGATATTCTCCAGATCCATCCATTTCCCTAAG
>NW_022196905.1:39167490-39168265 GCF_008632895.1 Mastomys coucha | reverse complement strand
AAGATCAAGTGGCCATAGGTTTGTGGGTTCATTTCTGGGTCTTCAATTCTATTCCATTGATCTACCTGGCTGTCACTGTACCAACACCATGCAGTTTTTGTCACAATTGCTCTGTAGTACAGCTTAAGGTCTGGGATGGTGATTCCACCAGAGGTTCCTTTACTGTTGAGAATAGTTTTGGCTATCGTGGGCTTTTTTTGTTATTCCAGATGAATTTGCAAATTTCTCTTTCCAAGTCTGTGAAGAATTGAGTTGGAATTTTGATGGGGATTGCATTGAATCTGTAGATTGCTTTTGGCAACATGACCATTTTTACTATATCAATCCTGCCAATCCACGATCATGGGAGATCTTTCCATCTTCTGAGATCTTTGATTTCCTTCTTCAGAGACTTGAACTTTTAGTCAAACAGATCTTTTACTTGCTTAGAGTCACACCAACGTATTTTATATTATTTTTGACTATTGTGAATGGTGTTGTTTCCCTAATTTCTTTCTCTGCCTGTTTATCCTTTGTGTATAGGAAGGCCTCTGATTTGCTTGAGTTAATTTTATATGCAGCTACTTTGTTGAAGTTGTTTATTAGGTTTAGGAGCTCTCTAGTGGAATTTTTGGGGTCACTTAAGTATACTATCATATCATCAGCAAATAGTCATAATTTGACTTCTTCCTTTCCAATTCATATCCCTTCGATCTCCTTTTGTTGTGTAATTGCTCTGGCCAGGACTTCAAGTACAATATTGAATAGGTAGGGAGAGAGTGGGCAGCCTTGTCTA
>NW_022196905.1:39153776-39165936 GCF_008632895.1 Mastomys coucha | reverse complement strand
AAGCCAAGTAGTCTTGGTTTCTGTTGGTAAGATTCTTGCATTTGCCTTTCTCCATCTGTTGATCTCTGATGTTAGATGTTCTTGCTGTCTCTGGCTGGATCTTGTTCCTCCTGTAGGTCTGTAAGCCTGTGTCAGCTCTTCTGGGAGATCAAGTCTCCTCAGGTAAGACCTGTGTGCAATGGGCTGTGGGTCAGTTGTCCCTCCTGAGTCCTGGAGTCAGAATGAACCCTGGAGATAGGCTCTCTACTTGCAGGGAAGGGGCAGAGAGGGCTGTGGATCTGCAGAACCTCCTCCTAGGTGAAGAGGGAAGTAGAAAGGATCCTGTGTTGACTGCCCTGCTGCTTCTGAGGCCTGTGCCTCCTGGCTGGTCCCACCTTAGAAAGTCACTGAAGAGAAAAATGGAGATCTCACCTGAGTCTCTGGGTTGGAGCACTCCCCGAAGGTGAGCTCTCTGCTTGCAGGGAAGGGGCAGAGAAGACTGTGGATCTACAGAACCTCCTCCTAGGTGAAGAGGGAGGTAGAAAGGATCCTGCACCAGCTGCCCTGTCAATTCTGAGGCTCCTTAGTTCTTTAATGAGAAGTGAGGTACTTAAAAATCTATGTGTCTGTAAGAGGAAATGTATATATACACATCTGGCCAGGTCAACAAAACCAGGGTTGTACTGTGGTTCCAGCCCTGAGAGAAGCAAGAACCATGAGCAATAACTCATGTTAAGAGAAGTTTTCCTCCATCGAAAATGGCAACAAAGACACTGGGAAGGGTGTGGCATTTGAACAGTGTGGTGGTTAGTGTTATTCATCAGTTTGTCAGGGACTAGAATTGCCTGGGAGATGGGCCTCTGGTGGGATTATCTTGATTACACTCAGTGAGGTTTAAAGACTCTCCCACTGTGGGTAGCACATTCCCTGACTGGGATCCTGAAATCTATAAGGAGAGAAATGGAGTAGCGGCAGCCTCATGCATTCATCACTCTCTTGTTTTGACTGCAGATGTGCTATGACCTATCACTTCAAGCTTCTGCTACCTTGACTTCTTCATCCTGATGGATGGTGCCTTGAACTGTCAGCTAGAATAAAAGCTTTCTCCCTTAAGTTGCTTTTATCCCAACAACAGGAATAAAAATTAAGACAGACCAGTCACAACAAGTTTTATTTGGAATCCAATAAAGCTATACTCTAGAACAATAGTTCTCGATGGGAATCCTTTTATATCTTCAAGGGAAAATTGGTAATATTTGGAAATATTGTTCCTACAGTGAAAGGAAGCATGGGCATCTAATGAGTAGGAATCAAAGATGCTGCTAAATGTCCTGTAATACACAACAGCTTCCATACAATGTTTCTGGTCCAAAATGTTTGCACGGCTGAGGTCATGTAGCTTTTCTAGATGATCTCATTGGGAATAAGAAAGGACTAGAAGTAAATCTCTCTCTCTCTTTCTTTCTCTCACTCTCTCTCTCTCTCACTGCCTGACAGAAGCAAAAGAAGCCCACCTTGATGCAAGAGAGTGTTAAGGGAAGCTCAATATACCCTAAAAATTGAATGTAAGAAAGGAAATAAAAAGGAGTCTGTCTTAAGGTTTCTGATGCTGTGAAAGGACACCATGACCAAAGCAACTCTTATAAAAGACAACATTTAATTGGGGCTGCCTTACAGTTTTTGTTTGTTTGTTTGTTTGTTTGTTTGTTTAGAGATTTAGTCCATTATCGTCAGGATGGGGCCAAGTTCTATATCTTGATATGAAGGCAGCCGTGAGGAGACGGGATGTGTTTCACACTGGGCATAGCTTGATCATTTAAACCCTCAAAGCCCCCCTCCTCTGCAGAGACACACTTACTCTAACAAAGCCATATACACTTTACAAGGCTACACCTTCTAATAGTGTCACTCCCTATGGGTCAAGCATTCAGACACATGAATTCTTGCTAATGCTCAGCTTTCTTTCTCCATTTTAGATAGTCCAGGATTGCCTGTTGCGTGAATAGTCCTACCCATAGTCAAGATGGGTCTTCCTAAGTTAATTAGTACTATCAAGCTAATCTATGGGTGCTCAAAGACCCATCTCTCAGGAGATTCTAGGTTCTGTCGAGTTGACAATCAACACTATTGCACAAAGGAACACATGCTCCTGTTGGAACAGTTGCCTTATGTAATTACTAAACTCTGAACAAGAACAAGAAAGACAACTGCCCCCACCCCATTCTTCTAAAAGCCCAACATGGAAGAGGTCTGTGTTCATGAGTTGGCGGCAGAGGGAAATAATTTCCTTTGTTCTCTGCCTGAGCAATACTTTTGCACTTTGAAGTTCGCCTCCCCAGTAAGGTGTTTCATTATTTTTCCCACATAAACAACTTGTGCTTTATGAGACCCTCTTGAAGGTTGCCTTGCTTGCATGGGTTACTACCTTTCTGCAAGTGATTGAGACTCCAGAGGATGAAGGTAATGGTGAGAGAAGGAGGGAGGGAGAGAGAGAGAGAGAGAGAGAGAGAGAGAGAGAGAGAGAGAGAGAGAGAGAGAGAGAGAGAGAGAGAGAGAATGTATGTGTAAGGGGGGAGGGAATGTGTGTGTAAGGGGAGGGACTCATGGAATTTGGAAGAACAGCAAAGGAGCTAGCTGTCTTTCCTCAGGGGTTATTGAATATCCCAGCCACGGGATCTTCACCTCTCTGCTATGTTTGGAGAAATATCATGAAGTCACAAGCCTAGGGCTAGGTCATTAGATCCACTCTCTTCTTTGACCTTGCTAGCTTCTGGCTGGAGTTTTCATGATCAAATATCTCTATACCCTTGGACTGTCTTACACAGAAGTTATGAGGCCTCTCCATCATTTCGTCTGCTCCAAGATCCTTCCTCTTTTGATACTCTCTCATTTTGGGTCTTGCCTCCTCGGCACTCTTTGCTTCTCAACATTCCACTTTCTCTCTCCACAAGCTTTATATCTCCAAGGATTTCTGTGCATAGCTCCAGGCCTTTCTCTTTCTGTTTGCTTCTCAGAAGTCCTACAGAGATTCTGTCTTAGTCCATCCATCTATCTAAGTGACCATAGTGGAAAATAGAAGATTTTAAAATCAGCTCCAATGTAGAAGACCTGCTCAGGGCATTGGTTTGGCTTTTCTGATGTTCTGGTTTGGGGCTGATCTTTTTGTCTCCCATCATGCTCTGGGAGAACTGCCTGTTCAAAGCTTGATGACACTACTTTCTTGCCTCTTGCCAGTGGATTCAGTTTCTGAAAGCCAGCCTAGAAAAGATGGGGAATTTATAAAAATAATTTTAAAATATTTCTAATGCTATCTTAGTGTTTCCTGTTTGGATAGATGTTTTCTTAGTTCTAGAGCAACAATGCAAATTATGCAAATTATGGGTTGTTGCTGTGAGAAATGCAGTTCTCCACTGTTCTTTGTATCACTTTCTTAGTTATCTGTGTGTACTGAACTGGACTGTCACACATCCATGTTTCAGTTCTTCATCTCTAGAGTACTTGGAGGCTGGGACCTTGTCTCCCAGGCCTGAGGGCCCACCAGAGGTACAACAGATATATGGATGAGAGATACTCTTACCCTCTTGAAGATTTGTTCTCAAAGCTCAGCTACTTTCTGAACATGTCCTGAGATCCTGTGAGATAACAGTAGCTCAAGAAAAACAAAGGAGGAGGTAGACTGATGACAGGAGTAGAGTGAACTCTACTCAAAAAGACTTCAGTGAGAGATCCTTTAATCTTCCCACTTCATGGGACCTGGTGTTTCTCAAATTTCCCTGCTTTCATGTATTATAAAAATAGCAATAACTAACTGATAATAACAGCCAATGATTGATACTAACAGCGTTGTGGGAACTGTTCCAAGGGCTTTATGTGTACTAGTTGATTTTATATTTATGACAACCCCAAAACATATATATATATATATAGTTTTATTTACCCAGTGCCCCCATTTTATAGACAAGCAAACAAAGGCTGGGCAATGGTCTCAAGGTCCCCTCAGCTAGTGAATAGGTTAGAAAGGATAGAAATCATAAGACCAATGATAAAAGTAGAACTTTAGACAAAGCAGATTTGGCAGCATTTGTTGGAACAGAGGATGATTCATGAATGAAGCAACTCTCAGAATACAAATCAGAGAACTATGCTCTGTAGCATGGCCAGTGAGTATTTATAGACAGCAAAAGGCTGAAGACAGCAGAAAAGGGGAAGAGAGCATAGACTGCTTGCTCCAGAGCATCTTTCCCTGTAAGAGTTAAAGCAGAGAGCCCTGTCCTAGCACACTGACTAAAACTGGTCTGTTTGCTAGATCTGGCTGCTATGGCAACTTTCTCTCCAGACTTCTTGGAAGGTCAGATAAACAGCTTAATTTCAGCCTGCCGATGTCAAACTTGAGCGCTAGTGAATCCTTTTTTGGTTTGTTCTTTCTGGGCCCAGTGTGAGAGCACGATGCAAATGAACCACCAGGCCATTGGTAACTGCTCTGCTGGTCAGTTACCCTGAAGTCTAAATGACTCTTCTCAAGGTTCTTAAAGATGGCTAAGGATGCAGCTCAGTGGGGCAAACACAAAGCCCTGTGTTCCATCCCCAGCACTGGGAAACCAGTGCAGCATACCTGTGACATACCTGCAGTCCTAGCACTTCAGGTGGCAGCAGGAGGATCCAAAGTTCAAGGTCATCCTTCAATTTTGAAGTCAGCTTGGGATACATGAGAATCTGTGTCAGGACAAAACAAAACAAAACCCACCTACACGCTACACATATCTGTTCTTACATCTAGATTTGGTCAAGGGTGGAATCTGTAAATGTAGAACTCTAAGGAGCCTTTTTGTATAATGAATCCTCTGAGAGCCTCACTAAGAGACTCTCTGTGCTTTGGAGAACCATTGTACTTACCTATCCTCTATATGACCTGCAAAGAATGGTCTGCAACCCTGGAACTCTCAGCCCTTAATATTAGCCAGAGTTCTCCAGTCCTCTGGAGAAGCTAAAGCATAGCACTGGATCACTGCCCTGTCCTGTAGGCTCCATGTGGCTTTCTGAGCTGTTCTTAGCTCCTTACTCATACCACAAGACCACACTGGTCTTGCCTCCAGTGATGGGGACATACCATGATAGATATTATTACCCAGTGTCCACAGAGGCATGGACTTTCTTCTCAGGAGACAGGCCCTGAACTATTTGAATACCCTGTGGCTTGGCTGCAGTTATTAACTCTCATTAAGCGATCTGATGGTTGTTCTTCATCCTCCTCCTCCTATTTGCCTAGACTGGGTAGTTCCCTACTTTTTCCCAATGCTCCATCCCTTGGATCTTGCTTCTTTACATGTTTACATGTGTGCCACCTGAGGCAGATTAAATGTCAGTTCTGTTACTGGGCAGCTTCCTTCAGGGAACTCCTGCTAATGAGAGTATCGATCCAGTGAGGAATCTTAGCTGGATAGGATAGGCTTCTTCCAAGCTCCTGTTTCAGATTCTTCCAGGGGGAAATCCTCAGCTAATTGCCCAAGTAATTATTGTCAATGTCTTTTGTGTTCTTTTTTTCTGCCAAACCAGTGGGAAGTGAGAATGTGGAGCTGGGACAGGAAGCATGGCTTATTTCATTCAGAAACTGCCTTGGCATCTTCTCTTCTTGGAAGCCTTTGAATTAGAAATAAACTTCCCCCTAAAACATGGCTCTTCTCACTGATGAAGATCTTTCTGACCTATCCCCACACCCCAACTGTATACAAGTCTTGGCACAAATGTTAGGGGTGACACCATATCCCCACCCCCATCCCTGCCTAGGCTCCTGTTCCTTTTTCCATGGAATAGGAAGCTTATAGGACATGAACAGTTTTTTTGTACTTAAAATCCCAAATGTAGTCCTTGTGTGAATGTTGGCTGTTTCTAATTAACTTTGCTATCTCCATAGCCTCCGATTAAGCCTTTACCTTGAGGTACAACTTACAGGCAGGGAGAAGAGTGAGTTCTACAGGGAAGCAGTGTGGATTCCTAAGGTTTTTTTTTTTTTTAGGCTCCTATTGGTCAGTTCCTTTGTTAGATTTTTGGTAACTACTTATGCTCTACTTTAAATCTCAATTTCCATTCACCACAATGCCTGTGTAAAAAGGAAATAAAAAGGCAGTTAAATAGACAACAAGGTCCCTTCGGTCGTGTGACTTTCCATAACCGTTTGCCTTTTCAATTATAGTTTAATTGAATTTATAGGTTTCTTGGTCTTTTGTTTTGTCTGAACTTAAATTTCAAAAAATTTCTTTGTCATATGGAAATATTTTGTAAGATAATATTAGCAGTTATTATCTTACAAAAAAGTTCATTTTAAAAATGTTAATAAGGCGCAGAGGAGAAGAGGTCATTTCTCTGCTGCATACTCTCAACTCGAGGCCACTAAACCAGGAATGCCACACCTCCTTCTGCATGTTAGAGATTCCTTGTGCACAGGGACAAGATTCTTTGGTGGTGTGCCATCCAGTTTCAACTTTGGGGAGTGTGATGGTTAATTTTGCTCATCAAGTTGATGTATGGGTGAGGACATTTCTGGGAAGAATTACCTGATAGAGAAAGTGGAGCCTAGCCTGGTAACACAAACAAACCAGAACCAAAACAACAATAACTACAACTTTAAAACAAAACAAACTCTGGAGCCACTGCCCCTGTGATTTTAATGTATCATTTACCACATGACCTGTGTATGGCAGTGGAAAATGATATTGTCATTTGCACTGATGTGCCTCTTTTCTTCCCTCAGACTCAGGCCTAGTGTTCTATTTCACCCGACTTTCTAGTCCTAGAACCCAGCACAGTACAGACACAGAGTGTATATGCAATGTGTGAAAATGATACAAACAAGATGTCTCTGAGCGGGTGGCTGAAGAGAGAGAAGTGGGTCATGCACTACTTTGGGCAGGTAAAGGAGGCGTTACATTGACATAGGATGATCAGAGCCAAGGAAGAGTCAGGAAGCATCACTTGGGGAGACAGAATTTGAGACAAAAGTTTAGACCATTTGCTTGTTCCTCAATCTACAGAAGGAAATAAACAGAAGTGGTGCAGAGGACTCTCCCCTAGCCAGCCAAGGAGATTTTTCATGATTCCCAGTAGACACTTGAAACCACTAATGGGAATGAACTCTGTTTATTTCACGTGTCCTTGTCTCTACACACCAGCATAAGATTTAGTTTATAAATTAAATAAGAGATCAATAATGGTGACTAGCAATGAAACTGGGCCACATATACACTATACCAATGTACTCAACTAAAAGTTACATGACCATGGTCTAATTTTCTCTTCCATACTTTAGTTGTATTCTCACCTTTGTATTTAAAGGAGTCATGCTACAACTTCTCTCCCACAATACTTATCTGCCAGTGTTACTACTCTTGTGCTTTGTGGCCATTATTGAGTAACATCAGGATTATTTTGAAATAAAGCTAATGACACTTGCTTAGATGATCTCATAACCAAGATGACTTCTGTGGCTAACAGGCAAGTAGCAAATACAATGTAGATACTCTGGACAGAAGAATGACTCACAACCTGGTTAGGACAAAGTGGTTTGGTGCAATAATTGGTCATATTACCTAGAAGGTGGCACTATTTAATACTTATGAATTATTTATTCTTAGAGTTTTCTATTTAATATTGCCAGACTGCAACTGGCTGCAGGTGACTGAACATGTGGAAAGGAAAACCCTAAGGGGAGTTGGCTATATTTTTAGACACTTCAAAACTCGTCTAAATTCAGTGTGCATGATATTTAATGTGCATTGCTTTGCCTAGCTAATAAGTCCAGAGGGAATAATGTTAGAATTACTGTATGCTGCTAAGTAAGAGACAACATTCATTTGGAAAGTTCTTTGCTGTATCACAGATCCAATCTCAGAAAACCCAGCTCTCTGCATTTTGACATGGAAAATAAGAGACTGTGCTAATTCAGGTACAGGTTAATCTGCTATAACAAAGATAACGTTATAAAGGATAATTTACGAGGGGGTTAATTATAATCTCTTGTATTATTCATGAAGCCAGTGGTCAAGACTGATGTCCTAGGTGAGCTTCATGTGGCTATCTCTCCTTTAACTCTCATTTCTCCCATGTCTGTGGTCCCTTTGTGGGAAGCTCAAGTGCTCTACAGGATCTCTAGGGCAAGGGGCTTAGAAATGAAGCCAACCTCTGACATGTTTTGCTATTTTTATCTTTTTTCGTCTAAGGTTAATAGTGCACCTATCCATCCTGCAGAAGGAAGCCTGTGAAGCCTTGTTGCAAACTGGCTTTTTGCTTCATTCTATTCTGAATAACAAAGGAAGAAATGGATTCTAGTTGGTAATTACAGTTGTCTATAGAAGAGACAACTGTACGTGAAACAGTTAGCCATTGGAGCATACCCAGGAACTTTTAGCAAATATTTAATCAGATGATCCGGAATCCACAGAGTGGCAGGGATTCAGATGGCTTATTTAGTCCAGTGTTAGGTGGGAAGGGTTAATCTTGGTTTCTCATGGTCTATTATACCATTGCCTCTCCTCTTGTGCCTTCTTCCACAAACCTATTTATTATTTTCATCCTGTTACTTATTTCATCTAACTGTATCTTGGGTCAGACTTGGCAGTCCTATCCCCAAGATCTACATGGTGAAAGAGAGAAGACTATCACATATTATTCTCTGATCATACATGCAATGTGCCCCATGCTCCCATGAGTAAATAATGTAATAAACTTTATAAAAAGCCTCCATCTTCTCCTAGGGATTTAACATAAATCTATGTAGCCAGCCATTTTTTCTCTCTCTTGTCTAACAGATGGTAACAAGTGTAAGAGAAAGTAAGGGTCTCTTCTAGATTAGAAGAGACAGACGAAAGAGAAAAAGTTCTTGTCCAAGTTTCAGAGAAGAATACTATGAGACGCCTAACATCTTACACTTTAAGAATCCACCACTCTTGGGCATTATGCACACAGACAGAGGCCTTTCTCTCTCATGAGTTACAAAGTAAAGTTCTCTCTCATAGACTTATTAAGTATTGGTAGTAACAGAGAGAAGATGATTGAACAGAAATGTCTACCTTGAGTGATGAAAAGAATTGATGTACCCAGAAATGAACCCATACACTTATGGTCACTTGATCTTTGACAAAGGAGCTAAAACCATCCAGTGGAAAAAAGACAGCATTTTCAACAAATGGTGCTGGCTCAACTGGCAGTTAGCATGTAGAAGAATGTAAATTGATCCATTCCTATCTCCTCGTACAAAGCTCAAGTCCAAGTGGATCAAGGACCTCCACATAAAACAGATACACTGAAACTAATAGAAAAGAAAGCAGGGAAGAGCCTCGATCACATGGGCACAGGGGAAAATTTCCTGAACATAACACCAATAGCTTATGCTCTAAGATCAAGAATTGACAAATGGGATCCCATAAAATTGCAAAGCTTCTGTAAGGCAAAATACACTGTCAATAGGACAAAACAACAACCAACAAATTGGGAAAAGATCTTTACCAGTCCTATATCTGATAGAGGGCTAATATTCAATATATACAAAGAGCTCCAGAAGTTAGGCTCCAGAGAACCAAATAACCCTATTAAAAATGGGGTACATGCTGCTTGAACAATCAGACCCCTCTATGTGCAGTCCTTGGTTGGTGGTTGAGACCCTGGGAGCTCCGAGGGTACTAGTTAGTTCATGTTGTTGTTCGTCCTAAGGGGCTGCAAACCCCTCAGCTCCATTGGTCTTTTCTCTAATTCCTTCACTGGTAGAGGATTGCAAAATCGATCATCAATAGGAGGAGAGGACCTCGGCCCTGTGAAGGTTCTGTGCCCCAGTGTAGGGGAATGCCAGGGCCAGAAAGTGGGAGAGGGCGGGGTGGCAGGCATGGGGAGGGGGGAGGCAACAGGGGTTTGTTTTTGTTTGTTTTTTTGTTTTTTGGAGGGGAAACTGGGAATGGAGAAATTCGCATGTAAATAAAGAAAATATCTAAAATAAAAAAAATGGGGTACAGAGCTAAACAAAGAATTCTCAACTGATGAATACTGAATGACTGAGAAGCACCTAAAAAAATGTTCAACATCCTTAGTCATCAGGGAAATGCAAATCAAAACAACCCTGAAATTCTACCTCACACCAGTCAGAATGGCTAGGATAAAAAACTCAGGTAACAGCAGATACTGGCAAGGTTGTGGAGAAAGAGGAACACTCCTTCATTGCTGGTGGGATTGTAAGCTGGTACAACCACTCTAGAAATCAGTTTGGCGGTTCCTCAGGAAATTGGACATAGTACTACCAGAGGACCCAGCAATACCACTCCTGGGCATGTACTCAGAAGATGCCTTAACATGTAATAAGGACACATGCTCCACTGTGTTCTTAGCAGCCTTATTTATAATAGCCAGAAACTGGAAACAACCCAGATATCCCTTAACAGAGGAATGGATACAGAAATTGTGGTACATCTATACAATGGAGTACTACTCAGCTATTAAAAACAATGAATTTATGAAATGCTTGGGGAAATGGATTGACCTAGAGAATATCATCCTGAGTGAGGTAACCCAATCACAAAAGAACACACATGGTATGCATTCTCTGATAAGTGGATATTAGCCCAGAAGATCGGAATACACAAAGTACAAACCACAAACCATAAGCAACTCAAGAAAAAGGAAAACCAAAGTGTGGATACTTCATTCCTTCCTAAAAGGGGGAACAAAATACCCATGGAAGGAGTTGTAGAGACTAATATTTAGCAGAGACTAAAGGAAGGACAGTTCAGAGTCTGCTCCACCTGGGAATCCTCATATTCAATCATCAAATCTAGACACTATTGTAGTTGTCAGCAAGTGCTGGATGACAGGAGCCTGATATAGCTGTATTCTGAAAGGCTCTGACAGTACCCGACTAAGACAGAAGTAGAGGCTCACAGCCATCCATTGGACTGAGTACAGTGTCCCCAATGAAGGAGCCAGAGAAAGGACCCAAGGAGCTGAAGGGTTTGCAGCCCCTTAGGATGAACAACAATATGAACTAACTAGTACCCTCAGAGCTCCCAGGGATTAAACCACCAACCAAAGAGTACACATGGTGGGACTCATGGCTCCAGCAGTATATGTAGCAGAGGATGTCTAGTTGGTCATTAATGGGAGGAGATGCCCTTGGCCCTGTGAAGGTTCTATGCCCCAGTGTAGGGGAATGCCAGCTCCAGGAAGTGGGAGAGGTTGGGTTGGTGAGCAGGGGAGGGGGGAGGGAACAGGGTTTTCTTTTCTTTCCTTTTTTTTTGGAGGGGAAACTGGGAAAAGGAGATATCATATAACATGTAAATAAAGAAAATATCTAATAAAAAATAAATAAATAAAAATAAAAAATAATAAAAGAAAAGAAGGCTAGCTGAGTGGGTCAGAAAGCGAGCCAGTAACTAATGTTTCTCCATGGTTTCTGCTTTAGTTCCTGCCCTGACTTCCCTCATTGATGGACTGTGACCTGGAAGTGTAAGCTGAAATAAACCCTTCCCCCCCGCCAAAAAAAAAAAAGAAAAAGAAATTAATTGATGTGTAAGTGAATGAGAAAAGAATAGATAGGTGGGTGGGTGAACAAATGAAATGGGATTAAATGAATGCATGCATGAATGAATGAGTAAAATAACATAAGGGGTTATGCAGAATGTCAGCCACATGTGTTTGCTGCTCTTCAGTGGTAGTGAGAAGAACCCTGGCTAGACTTTATGAATAGACTAATATCCAGAAGGAAAAGCATAATTTTCAATAACTGAGTGATCTAGGTTGTCACGAAGAACAAGTAACAGGTTATTTTTTTAAAAGAAGTTCAAACAAAGACTTAAAGAATAAGAATTAACCAGGGCTGGGAGATGACCAACTCAATAATTCTTGTTGCATAAGCAGGAGGATCTGAGTTTAGATCCCAGCACCTATATAAAAGAGCTGAACAATGGCACACCTTCCTGTAACTTCAGTATTGGGCAGTATAGGAGATAACATGCAGAGACAAGCAGATCACTGGGGATTGCTGGCTGAACAGACAGCTTAGTTACAAATGACTGAGCTCTAGGTTCAGTGAGAGAATCTGTATAGAGAGAATAAGTCAGAGAGTCATCACACCACACCACACCACACCACTCCACACCACACCATACCACACCACACCACACCACACCACACCACACCACACCAC
>NW_022196905.1:39140668-39153228 GCF_008632895.1 Mastomys coucha | reverse complement strand
ACACCACTCCACACCACACCACTCCACTCCATACCACTCCACACCACACCACTCCACTCCACTCCACTCCACACCATACCACACCACACCACACTGCACAACATTGCACCACCCATACCACCCTCAAAGAATTAACCAGATGAAGAGCGGGTGACTGTGGAGGGGAATGGCCAGAGGGGAAAGCAGTACAAGAGTTCTGAGGAGAGGAGGAATATGTCCTCATGATGGAACCAAGAGAAGTTCTCTGTGGCTGGAAAGTAGGGACGGGTGGGGTGAGGGTAGGATAAGGTCTAGAATATATAATTCTCTCCAAGGAGCTCCAACTTGATTCTAGGGGCAAGGGGAAATGATTGGAGAATTTTAAGTAGACAAGTGATATGAATAGATTTGCACTTTAAAAGAAATCCATCTGGAGTCATAGTTGAAGATATTGGTAGAGGGAAGGGGGACATAAGAGCATAGTAGCGGGTGATGGGTACAGAAAGGAGACATGTGGGTACCTAGGACGGTCAAGAGGATGCATAAGAGGTTCAGAGAGTTAAAGGGGGGATTTTATCAAAGATCTAGTTTATGGAGGGATGGATATGCATTTAGACGTGTTAGGACATGTTAGGATCCGTAAGCCCTACTGTTCCTTGTCACTCTCAATAAGCAAGGACAACCACTGGAAACTGGGACCACCCCAGGCAAGTGAGGACATATGGCCACCTGTGCATACTTCACTCTTCCCAGAAGCCACTGATTTTTCATTTGCTGCCATTTGGCCTGCACTTGGACTTTTGCTCAGCTTGCCTTGCTTTTTCGGACAACTCATTCACTCATGTGTCCTTGCCTTCGCTCAGCAGAGTGCCAGATCTAGCACACCATGCAGGAAAGCAGCTACTAGTATCCCTGTGTTGTGTAAGCTCTAGATGCAGCCCTGGCTTTAGGGAAGGAACTGGGTGGTTTTATAGCACAGTAGCATTGTTTTCTTAGGCAAGAGCAAAGTGTAGGAAGTAGGCTGAAGATGCATGGACTGCAAGGTTGGATGAACCTTTTTATATTAACTCTACCACCTTAATTTCACAAGCAAGACTACAGAAGCCCAGAGACACAAGTCAGCTTTATTAATGTCACCCAACTCATTGGAATCCATATGGGAATCTAGGACTGGTACAATCCATCCTGCTGTGTGATGTCCAGTATTGATTTCCCTGACCATTCAGAGTGTTTGCTAGGCTTCTGAGCAGTTACTCTCCCTTCATGTTTTCCACCAAGCTCAGCTCTACACCAGCTCTCCCCCACTTCCCTTTCTTCTCCCCTCACTAATTCTTCCCTTTCTTTTGTACATTTGGTTAGATACCATAGGGGACATAGGAATCAAAGGGATTCTAGGACCTCAGGGAATGGAGAAACAAGTAATAACTTGTTAATAACTAATAAAAAGACTTAGAGGGAACACTAGTAGTTTGAGGTGATGGATTCTGGTATAGGGTCTGTAGAAGACCTCTTTGAAGGCAGTCTGAAAGCTCAGCTTTAACACTTCCTAGAAACTTTTCTATGCATGGAAGTCTGAGAGGGGTTGCTAGTATAGTTTCAAATTATTTTGGACAGGGCTTTTCTTCAATGCCAGCAACAAAGCACTATTATAAATATACTATAATATAATCCAATTTAATAAATTAGTGTCTGCTACAACCAGCTGTTCCATGACCATAGTTGTTTGGATTTAAATCCCCCCCATGACAAATATTTGAATTGGATATTGTAATTCCCTTTTATAGAAAGGAAAATTAGACTCACATAGGCTAGGTAGTCATCTAAGTTCATATGGCTGGTTTTATGTCTACTTGAATTCAGGTCCTTTCACAGTACCCAGAGTCCAGAGAAGTGTGAGGTGAGAAGCGAAGTATGGTTTGATCACTGAAATGACCTGGGTTTGGATCTTCTCACTGTTGCTTTCCAACAATGTGAACTCCAATGTGTCATCTCACCTCTCTTAGCTCATTTATCCATCTCTCCATTGTGGATTATCCATTGTGATTAGAGTCCTATCCCATGTATTTAACTTCAATTAACTCGTGTTTAACTTCAGGATAGCATGACCATGACCAATCAGGATGGAGGTAATCTATAAGCAACCAGGGTGGTCATGCTGAATAGCAACCCTACTAACTTCAGGCTGGTCTGAAAGGTTTGAGATATTTGTAAATCACTGAAAACTAAAGAGGTGTATAGTTATTTTTGCTTGCTTGTTTATGTGTCATTACAAATCAACACAGATGACCAGCAGAATAGACTCTGGCCATACATACGATGGCTACACATTTATTACTTTAAGACATTTTATTTATTGGGTGTGGGTGGGAACATGTGGAAGTCACAGGACAATGAATGGGAGTCTCTTCTCTATTTCTGCCATGTGAGTTCCTGGAGTCAAACTATGGCCACCAGGCTTTGGGGCCAAGTGCCTTTGCTTATTGCTTTAACTGACACTGAGAAGTTAAGAAGAGCAAAGGTTTATGGTAGAATTCCGTCTGTTCTGGGTTTCCTTTGTTCCCCAGTGTCCTGATTGCTTAACAGGTTGCATGTATGCTAAGCTTCCAGGGTGGTTAAAACTAGAGGTGACAGATTCTAGTGGGGATTGAGAGAGGGAAGCAGGCAGCTGATCTTGGCTGACTGAGGATTTTGAAGTGAGAGATTGCAGTTTAAATCTAGAATTCAGAGGGTGTGTGGCCTTAGCATGTCTGGGTAATTAAGTATGAGGAAAGACGACATAAGTAAAATGGTAAGAAGGAGGGGGAAATTGTGGGAAAATGTGCCAACACAACATACTAACACCTATATTTCAACATCATATTTCTACACAGCAAAGAAAGGATTAACTATTTCATGACTCCCAGGATATTTGAACTGGCTTGGCTATCTGGGGTTTGAATCTGAGTTTTGCAGTGTCTATGTAGTTACTGTTCAGGGTTTCAGGGATATCAGTCCATAGTCCTTGGCAGTACATCTTGGTGGTAGAATGGTCATATCCCAATGATCTTTTTAAATGGAGCCAGAAACTTCCTAAGTAGTGCTCCCAGTTGGTTAGTAAACACTGAACATAGGAGCCTTTGGGGTTCAGATTAAAACCCTGCTGGTCTCTAAAGCCCATGATCTTGTTTCATTTCTGAACCACTTTGAACTTTGCCATTGTGGTATGTCTATCACAGGTTCCCTTTTGAGGAAGTTTTCATAAACCAAGTGTTTGTAGCCTCCCTCCTCCACATTCTTAACTTGAAGCCCAAATCCCTATTGGGTGGAATTTGGAAGTGAGACCTGTGGGATATGGATTAGACTTAATACATAAGGATACGATTAGTACCCTATGTATGTCACCCCAGCATTCTCAGATCCTCTCTCCATGATGAGAAGCCAGCCACCTATTTTCCAGGGAGCAGGCCTTCAAAAGCTACCATGTCTGTGAATGCTTTGATCTTTGATTTCTCAGCTTCCAGAACTGCAAGGATAAACTTCTGGCATTTAAGTCCCCCCAGTACAGTGCCATATATATGTATACGTATATATATTAGTTTTATGTGTATGAGTATTTTGCCTGCAGGTATATGTATGTACCATGTACATTCTGGTACCCGTAGAGGTCATAAGAAGGCATCAGATCCCTTAGAACTGGTGTTATGGAGGGTTTTCAAGCTACCATGTCAGTGCTGGAAATCAAACCTGGGTCCTCTGCAAGAGAGTGAGCATCTACTCTTAAGTACCAAGCTGTCTCTCTAGCTCTCTACAGTTAAAGATTCATTCATTTTATCCTTTATGTCTCACTGTGGGAACTTGTGGAGGCCAGAATAGAGCACTGGATCTTCTTGAGCTGGAGATGCAGGTGGTTATGAGCTGTCTAACATGGGTGCCAGGAGTCAAACTCTGCAAGAACAGTGAACTTTCAACCACTAAACCAAGTCTCCAGCCCCACTGTCCCCTGTCATGCACAGTAGCCTGAATACAATACAGTGCTGTAAGTTTTGTGTACTTACATTACACTAGACCTTCAAAACCTGATCTAGCCTAACTTCAAAAAAAACCCAAAAAACAAAAAACAAACAACAACAACAACAACAACAGAACAGCAACAACAACAGAAGACCCTTCTACTTTTAAAATTTGTTTTTGCTGGGAAATATGAATGAATCCCTCGCTAAGCTGACAGTCCATAGGGTGATCTTGATGTTGCCTCACCAAGCACCTTGGATAGTATATTGCTCACCATATGAACTTTAGCCTCCTTTGTTGAATTACTAAATGTTTGCAGAAAGGCTGTCTGTGAAAAGGATTTGGAAACCCAGGTAGCACAAGAGAGCAGCTAGCAAGACAGGGAGGATTTGAGTGAGCAGGTTCAAGGCTCTTGCTATTAAAATATTTGCCCATTAAGGTTTCTTGAATTTTTCATTCTTGCGGTGTTTGAGGGAGACCAGTCCTCTGCATAGTAATTCTATTTGTTTAATGCTCATAAAATTCTGTCAGTGGCATAGGAAATGGATCTCTGTTATATTTATGTCCTAATAATGGGGCTCTGCCTTGTTATTTTATGTGGTTTTGTTTCCAACACAGGGTCTTTGTTCAGACTGGCCTGGACTTCTCAGTGTAACCTACACTACCTCCAACTACTAGTTGATCCTCTTTCTTCAGCTTCCCAGAGAGCCCTGGGATGTGTGCATTTGCTGTCTCTCCTGCTGTATTTATGTTGTTGTTGTTATTATGAGTAACATCCAAAGACTTTTAATTACCTGAAGTGAAGCAGGCAGGAAGGGGGCTGGGGTCAGACTATGATATGCCTTACTACTTTCAATGCATTTTGTTGTTGTTTTAAGTACATGATACAGGTACTAAGCCAGACTGAATCCTTTATGTTTTCATCATGTGGAAAGTCAGCCTCATGGTTATCATTAATCAAAATACTGAAGGTCAGTAAAATATTCTACAGTCTTGGTTAGTGTGAGAGTTGGAGAAGGCTAGAATAGAAAGGGTTTTGAAGGCTCAGTAAGATGTAAATACACAGAGCTAATAGCATCCTAGTTCATTTAGGCGACTCTATGAGATAATGGAGGTTGGGGCTGGAGAGATGTCTTAGAAGCTAACAGTGTCTGCTGGCTTTGCAGTCTCTGGGTCTGCTTGATACCATGGCCATTAAAAGACTAAAGCTGACTCCTAAACAAAGGAATATCTATTCATTAATCATATCAATCTGTATGAATTCTTGAATCTTAAGGGAATGTCAGCTTTTTGAGGTTAGGGCCTCATGCTTTAGCTTTTGGTCATCCCTCCTTATTAGAAATAAGTTTCATGCCATTGGGTTTGACCAAGTAGGGATAGAAAATATTGATGGAGAGCATGGGGGATTTCATGTACAGGCTTTCTCTTGTCGTTACTTTCTAACTATTGTATCTGTACCCACCATTTTGTATCATTTGCATGGTAAAGGTTTTAAGAATAATGCAGAGATGACAAAGAATTTGAAAATGCACATCATTTTAATATAAATATGAAGTTACTCCATGTAGTGGATTTGTGCATCTTTAAGTTGTGATATCTGCAGGGTGTCCTGGAACCATTTCCCTAGATACCAAGCTATGTATCCATCTGGGTACTGCTTCTTCTCAGCCTTGCCAACTTTCCTTTTAGAGCCACTATCAGGTGTTATTTCAAATGCACAGATTGCATCTTCATTTGTGAACATAATGATTAGAATCCCCAGTGAAAGCTGAAGCTAGAATTAGAAACAAATAAAGCAGATTCAGAATGAAACTAGATCTAGATAAGAAGACAGAGACCAGCACAGTGAATCCAAGGTAAAGGTTACGCTGTGCATTGTGGGTATTGACAAGGCCATATCTGAGAAGCAGCAACTGGGGGGCTCATTAGCTTGTTATATTTTTTCATTTAACCTTCTTTGCTTACTTTGTTTTCTTTATTTTATTTTTGAGATCATAACTTAATCTCAATATATCCCTCAATATTCCTTCCCTTTCCTACCTCTAAATCCTCCCATATGCCTCTCCTCGCTCTCTTTCTCTCTTTCAAATTCATGGCCTCCTTTTCACTAATTGTTATTTCAGGGATAATACGTATGTATTATGTTATACATATATATTCCTAAATATAATTATTTCAGTCCATAGAATGCTACCTGTATGTATGTTTTTATGGCTGACTATTTAAAATGAAAACCCTCTCAGTTTGGGGACATTTGCCTTCCTATTTATGTGCAAACATATTTCCCCAAGCATGCATATGCTAATTTCAGATATGCAAAAGATTTAATAGATACTCATGGGATGGTGAGGGCTACATTCTAGAGAGCTCAAAACACAACCAGATCCTTATAATTACATCTCTGCTTTTAGGCACAATCTTCAACCATATATTATTAATAGTAGTTTGTGCATGTTTACCTTACAGCTCCTGTCCTTCAAAATTAATCATGTGTCAGATTGACCCATACCGAGCTTCTTAAACAATGAACTGAAATAAAGTTGTTCTGCTTTGGATGTACTGAAAGATTCCCATCTTAATTTTGGCTGAAATGTTTATATTTGGCTCCCCACAATTTATCTCATGACATCTATTTTATCTAATTTCTCTTTGATTTTATTTTTAAAAGGATACATGTTACAAGACTTGTTTTAAAAGAACAAATTAGACATTATAACTTTCTTCACATGTAATCAAACTAGGATCCAGTTTACAAGATGTACACAGCCTTGATTAAGTGAAAAGAGGGAAATGAAGCCTCAGAGGTATCTCTGTGCCTATCCAAACCCAATTTAAGAATTGTTGGAATGTTATATTCATCTGCATGCACTGAATACTATTTTACAGTCCAAGATGGAGACATTTTCTGAAAGGAACTTGAAGAATACTACTATTAAACAATTCAAAATGTTCATATGTCAGCTCACACCAGAAAATATTTCTTGGGTGTATGAAAGGCAGTTTATAGTGTCAGCATGTGATTTGAAAATTCAGGTTGGCTGAAAGTAGAAATTTTGGAAGGAGGGGATTTTCTTGCATTCCACTGGTGTAGATACAGTGCTTACCTTAAAATTTAAAACCACACTTTACTATTGGCCTTGGTACAGGCCAGGTAGCTCAGTGTTCCAGGAGAGCTGAAGAAGATGGCAGTTTATTGAGCATCCAGTGGTGATTTTGTACAGAATGGTAGAGAACTTCTTTGAAGAGGAAGAGCAGAGCATACATGACCGACAGAAGACAGAGAAGAGATGCTGTTACATAAAAGACAAGTAAGAAGCCTATAGATAGAGCCCAGTTACCTCTTGACTTTCTAGGTACAACACAATTATCTGATCATGCTGGTCATTTCTAGAGGATGGGAGCAATGAGAGAGTTGATCAAAGTTCACATTTCCAGCTAACCATCTGAGACATGCATAAATTCTGTATAGTTGAAAAATTCTCTCTCTCTCTCTCTCTCCCTCTCTCCCTCCCTCTCTCTCTCCCTCTCTCTCTCTCTCTCTCTCTCTCTCTCTCTCTCTCTCTCTTTCTCTCTCTCTCCCCTCTGTACAGGTATACAAACGTGTATATGTGCATATACATGAAGGTTAGAGGAAGCTTCTGCTGTCATTCCCAAGCACTGTTTACCTTGCTTTTTGAGACATAATTCTCACTGGCCTGGAGCTTGCCAAGTTGGCTTGGCTGGCTGGTAAGCCCCAGAAACTCACTGGCTGCCTCCCTAGCCCTTGTAGTACAATCACACTCCATCTTATCTGGCTTATTTTTTTCCCAGCCCCACCTCTGGTTCCTTAGTGACCTCACAAACTGATTACCACAAACCCTCTCCATCTTTCCTTCACATTTTTTCTTTTATTTCTTGTGATGCAGACCCACCTCTGTTAATTGGAGCCTCCAGATGGTCCTGTCTGCTTCCTTGTCCCAACTCCTTATCTCTTGTTCCTGTGTGCCCTCACATGTCCTTGGCTCCCACCACACACTTCTGCCCCCTCTCCTAGCCACGTAAGCTGCTTCTTAGTTATGGAAGGAAAGGGATTTTTTCCCCTTCTGAAACTTTTAAAAGGTTGTAGTTTATTAAGCATAATGCAGTTCATAATTTGGTATTAATGTTTAGATTGATATTATCAGAAGTTCAGTTGTCTTCCTGTCTTTGTTGTGTTTATTTAGAAAACCACTTCTTTGTTTACCTTCTTCAGCTGTGTGTGTGTATGTGTATGAATGAATATGAATGTGGGTATATGTACTTCAAAGCAAGAGTGTAGCCTAGCTTTGTCTGTGCTGATCTTTACCTTCTGTCTTGTTTTAGATACAGTGTTTCTTACACCAGGCTAGCTGGTCATAGGAGTTTTGATTCTGCTGGTTCCTCTGCCCATTTCCTGGATACATGCTTATATGCTAATGTGTCTGTCTTTTACTTGAATTCTAGGGATATGAATTCAGGCCAATAGGTGTATTTAGTAAACACTACATGTAATCCATGGAAGGGACCTGTACAGGGGGAATGGAGGAAACCTCTCAGTGGGGTTACATTTTGGCACACACTTATAAGAGGAAGGTACCTGTGGTCCAAAGCGGTAAACACTAAACGAAGTTCTGATGCATGCATGTGATTGGCTGTCTTCATGTTCCCCATCTCTTCTCTCTCTGTCCGTTTATAGAGAAGTTAAGAGTCTTGATGGAGTGAGGAGAGAAAGAAAGTAAAAAATCAGGTCAAATGCCTCCTGATTCAGCTTCTCTCAAATCCTGTGTTGAGTCCATGAGACAGAGGGGATTAGCACATGCATATCAGAGATGTAAGGGAAGAACTAAAATGCAAAGTCTTCCTAATATCTGAAAGTAATCATGAAGTTATGTATTCTGCACAGCATCATCAAGAGCTGTGGACTCAGTGGAACATGGTCAAAAATAGCAGCAGGAAAGAGAATAAGAAGCTGTGTATGTGACCCCCATGAATTAACTCTCTGGGACACTTTGGTTGAGGCTTCAGTGAACTCACAGGTGAATAGGGCAGATGTAATAAGGTCAAAAATAACACATATGGAAAGGAAGAGAACCAATGGACTCTATAAAGTGCTTTTGGGAATTCAAAAGTTGGATGGCTTGATTGGAAGACAAAAGCAGGCTTCACATGTTGTCCATAAATTTTCTTTAAAGTCGTCTCAGCAATCATGATATGTATTTGAAAGCAAGAAGTCTTCTATGGCTAACATCCCAGAATCATAAAAGATGTTGGTCTATCTTTGTTTCATTTATTTTATATATTTGTGGATTTTTTTTTTTTTTTACAATGCTGGACTCTATACAACTGGCCAAGGACCAACTAAAATTGCTGAGTTATGTGTTAGCTTCTCTTACATTGTTAAGTAATGGCCATTTAAAGGAATGGCTTAAACAGCCTCTTCTCTCTCTTTCATCTCAACTGGAACCTCACTAAAGCGAGAAGAAAGCAGGCATGTTCTCTTTGTGAAGACACTACAAAATAATAATGAACTCGATCCTTTTCTGATAGCTATGGATTAATGTAGAGTCCAGGAAAATAAGTCAAACTGCCATTGGAAATTGCTGTTGATAAAAGTATTAGATTTATCTAACACAGTCTGGTTAAACTATGAAAATGGAGGAGTGGGATGGAGTTTTTCAGTCTCCAGGACTTGGCTATTGGATGTGGAAGCAAGGCAAGAAGGAGTGAAGATGTCAGGTGTTCTTTCTCAGAGAACTAGGCATGCAGTGATGTTACCATAGAGTCAGGAACAGTGAAGAAGAGACTGAAGAGGAGAGAACTGCATGTTCCTTAGCTCCCTGTAAAAGCTTATTGTGGCTATGAGAGGTGCATCTTCTGAGATTATGGCCATAGTGGGAAGTTTTAGCTGGTCAATTCTCCTGTTTGTCAAGTTCAACATGACACTACCAGACAGGATATCAGTTCACAGTGAGTGTACATGCAAGTACATTCTTGTATGCTATCAAAGAATCCATTTAGTGTTTATTGTGTGCCAGGCACTATTCTGGGGCTGAGGAATACCCTGCAATGATGCAGTACATGGGGTCTGTGCCATTTTGGAGCTGATATTTGCATGGCAGAATCAGAAAAATTAATAAACAAGAGAATTATAAGTTCTATGTAGAGGTTAAGTTTTCTGTTGGAATAGTTCTTGACTGGGGAAGTTTTGGATGGGAAGCTCTGGTCATTTGTTTCTGTTTGTCTTTTAAGCCATTCCATCCCCAACATTGGCCTCCCTCTTTGAACTAGTTGGCCGAATATTGATTTTGTTTGGTTGGGTTCTTACCCTCAGGTCATGTTAGGGTTAATACAGGTAGCTAGTTGGATTCTTATCTCCATATAGTGGAAGTCGTTGAGGGACAGGTCTGCCTCTTCTGTTTTCCCCTTATTTGCATTGAGCACTACAATTAATCACACTAACTTTTACCTCACAGGTTTGTGATATGATCAAATTTCGTCTCCATCAATCATACTGATTGCTTGTGTCTGACCAGTGTTTAGTTTCAGATTGTCAGATCCTAGTCACTGGGATCAGAGAGTGGCTACATGTGGGACCACTAGGAAAAGTATTCGCTAGTGCAAAGAGCTGAGTAGTCAGAAAACAATTACCTCCTACCTTCAGTTCCCACTACAGAGTTCTAACATTAAGTCTAGAACAGTCACACTAGCCCCGGGACCATGAAGAGTATAAACTGCTGATCTGTTGAAGATAACAGAATAAACAAATGGGAAAGAATTGAATATTCGATGAAATTCTAATGAAGCTAAATTGTCCACACAGCTACCCTGAATCCATGCATTGCCATATCCCTTCCTGGAGTCGCATTTTGGCTGTCTTGCTCAGGTCTGTTCCTTGTGTCTTTACTGATGATATACGTGCTTCAGGGAGGGACTTGACCAGGAGGCAGCTTTCAAGCTGATAGGAGACTATGACAAAGGAGCCAGGGTGTGTGAAGAGCTCAAGGGGAGGAGGGCTGCAAGGTGTAGCCACTCTAGAATGGAAATCCCACGACATAACTGAGGAGTCCAGAGTGCTGTGGGGAGTGATGAGAAACTAAACAGAAGGCCTGAGAGGGACCATGCTGTGATTGTTACTTATCTCACTCTGACAGAATACAAGTCAAAGCAACTTAAGGATGGAATGGTTTATTCTGCTCACAGTTTGTGCTTCAGTCCCGCATGGAGGGAAGGTCATGGCTGCAGGAGTTTGAAGAGACATCCTGCTCCCACTGTCAGCAAGCAGAGGCAGATGAATGGACTCAGCCAGCTTTCTCTCTCTCTCTTTTTTTAAATGTATTTTTTTGTTTTTGTTTGTTTGCTTCTTTGTCTTTTGGAGGGGAAACTGGGAAAGGAGAAATTTACATGTAAATAAAGAAAATATCTTTAAAAAAACAATAGCAAATAGTGAAATAAAATAAAACAAATGAGCCTTTGCTTACTTTAAAAAAATTTATTTTTTGTTAGACATTTTCTTTATTTACATTGCAAATGATATCCCTTTCCCAGTTTCCCCTCTGAAAAAAAGCCTTATTCCCTTTCCTCTCCCCCTGCTCACTAACTCACCTTTTCCTGCTTCCTGGCCCTGGCATTTCCCTACACTGGGGCATAGAACCTTCACAGGACCAAGGGCCTCTCCTCCCATTGATGACCGACTAGGCCATCCTCTGCTACATATGCAGCTGGGGCCATGAGTCCCACCATGTGTACTCTTTGGTTGGTGGTTTAGTCTCTGGGAGCTCTGAGGGTACTAGTTAGTTCATATTGTTGTTCCTCCTAAGGGGCTGCAAACCCTTCAGCTCCTTGGGTCCTTTCTTTAGCTCCTTCATTAAGGACCTTGTGCACAGTCAAATGGATGGCTGTGGGCCTCTACTTCTGTATTAGCCGGGCACTGTCAGAGCCTCTCAGGAGACAGCTATATGAGGTGCCTGTCAGCCAGCACTTGCTGGCATCCACAATAATGTCTGGATTTGATGATTGAATATGGGAAGGATTCCAAGGTGGGGCAGACTCTGGATTGTCCTTCCTTCAATCTCTATTCCATACTTTGTCTCTGCAACTCCTTCCATGGGTATTTTGTTCCCCCTTCTAAGAAGGATGGAAGTATCCACACTTTGATTTCTGTGGTTGTGGATTGTATCTTGGGTATTCCGAGCTTCTGGGCTAATATCCACTTATCAGTGACTGCATTTGTGTTCTTTTGTGATTGGGTAAACTCACTCAGGATGATATCCTCCAGATCTATCTATTTCCCTAAGAATTTCATAAATTCATTGTATTTAATAGCTGAGTAGTACTCCATTGTGTAGATGTACCACATTTTCTGTATCCATTCCTCTGTTGAGGGACATCTGGGTTGTTACCAGCTTCTGGCTATTATAAATAAGGCTGATGTGAACATAGTGGAACATTGTCCTTATTACATGTTGGAACATCTTCTGGGTATATGCCCAGGAGTGGTATAGTTGGGTCCTCAGTTAGTGCTATGTCCAATTTCCTGAGGAACCACCAAACTGATTTCCAGAGTGGTTGTACTAGCTTGCAATCCCACCAGCAAT
>NW_022196905.1:39139620-39140260 GCF_008632895.1 Mastomys coucha | reverse complement strand
GACCAGGCTGGCCTCGAACTCAGAAATCCGCCTGCCTCTGCCTCCAAGTGCTGGGATTAAAGGTGTGCACCACCACTGCCCAGCTTGTCAATTCTTGATCTTAGAGCATAAGCTATTGGTGTTCTGTTCAGGAAATTTCTCCCTTTTCCCAAATGGTTGAGGCTATTCCCCACTTTCTTTTATATTAGTTTCAGTGTATCTGGTTTCATGTGGAGGTCCTTGATCCACTTGAACTTGAGCTTTGTACAAGGAGATAGAGTGGATCGATTTGCATTCTTCTACATGCTAACCGCCAGTTGAGCCAGCACCATTTGTTCAAAATGCTGTCTTTTTTCCACTGGATGGTTTTAGCTCTTTTGTCAAAGATCAAGTGACTATAAATGTATGGGTTCATTTCTGGGTCTTCAATTCTCTTCCATTGATCCATCTGCCTGTTGCTGTACCAATACCACGCAGTTTTTATCACAATTGCTCTGTAGTACAGCTTAAGGTCAGGAATAGTGATTCCACCAGAAGTTCTTTTATTGTTGAGAATAGTTTTCACTGTCCTAGGTTTTTTGTTATTCCAGATGAATTTACAAATCGCTCTTTCTAAGTCTGTGAAGAATTGAGTTGGAATTTTGATGGGGTTTGTGTTGAA
>NW_022196905.1:39126517-39139577 GCF_008632895.1 Mastomys coucha | reverse complement strand
AGATTGCTTTCTGCAAGATGGCCATTTTTACTATGTTAATCCTGCCAATCCATGAGCATGGGAGATCTCCATTTTCTGGGATCTTCTTTGATTTCTTTCTTCAGAGACTTGTAGTTCTTGTCATATAGATCTTTCACTTGCTTAGAGTCACACTACTCTTTTTATGCAGTACAGGATTGCACCCCATGGCACTGTGTCTCCTAAGTGTAGGGTGGGGTTTCTCAGTTTAGCTGACCTAATCCGGAAAATCCCTCAGAGACATTCCAAGAGGCTTGTCTCTTCAGTGATTCTAGATCTTGCCAAACTGTCAATCAACCTCAACCATCACAAGCACTGTTCACAAGCATAGGTAGTTTGGACTTATTTTTAACTACATATATTTCTAATCATGGGAGGGGCAGATCTGTTCCCTTCATATCCTCATTATTTGTATCTAGCACTATAATTAATCACACTTACTTTTAGTGCAGAGGATTTTCATGTGATCAAAATAATTCCAGTACAAAAAAGACCACTTATAAATGATTTTTTTTCCTGCAGTGCTTCTGTGTTGAGAGATGAGACCTTCTCCTTGGCAACAGACAAAAGGGGTTTCTCAGAATGCCTTTATCAGATGCAACTTCAGAAACCAAGTTTACAGGTAAAGAAAGTCAGAAATGTGTGTAAAACTGTAGCGATGATGACTCTTAATTAGCTGCCTCAAATAACTCCTTGCATCCTTAATTTTCACCTTTTTTGTAACATTTCAATTCATCCCAAGGTTTTTACCAGAGTAGACAGGCATGAAATGAATTCTCCATGGTAGAACTACCAATGGCAAAGAAATTGCAGCTTTGAAATGGCTGGAAGAAATCACATGCATTCCAACTCTGGCTTTTTCCTAAACCTCGTGAATTCTGTCAACATTAATTCTGTGAAACATGGAAGCTCCATTACTTGAGAGAAATGAGCACTTTTGTTTTCTCTAAGCCTTGTCTGAATCCCATATTTTCCATAAACCCCTTACTGGTGAGGAGAATGGTCTGGGATGGACATGTAGCACAGGAGATGGGAATCAAGATCAAAGTACTGTGCTGTTAATCTGGCATGGTGTAGGAAAACGTAATGTAGAATTTTAGCTATAGTAGGTTCTGTAAACCAGTTGTGAATAGAGGTGAGGTGTCTTCAACAAATGTGGTGAACTTGCTGTTATCCTTCAAGATCTATCATCTGCTGCTACATGTTACTCTTCTCACTACTTCCCACTGAGTCTTTCAAAAACTTTATAGGAATGTACTGTTAGAGACAAAATATAATATATATTATATTTTGATGGATTTGGACATTGGTACATACTTTGTGGTTCTACTACCATAGTCAAGGCACCAAATATATTTATCACCTCCCAGTATCCCTTGTATTCTGTGAACTTTATATGTTTGCAATCAGAGCATTTAGCATAGATTCTACCCTCTAAACATCTTAGAAAGTGCAAAATGTAATATTGACTAAAGGCATTGCTATGGTTTTATATAGTTTACCACCTCTGGAACACTTATTGAAATGCAATTTTCATTTTAGTATTAAGAGGGTGGAAATGGAACCATTTACAGTCTTTAAAGGGTAAGGCTTTGATAGGTCACTAGGATTATATAAGAATATCAAAGTTGGTGCCTTTGTGAATGAATGGAATGCATGATTGTGGCTCTACATGAAGACCAGAGCAGTGCACATATATACTTCTTGTCACTCACCACAGGCACCATCTGGTGTCCTGGACTATTTCTAGTCTCTCAGCCAGAAGGTTATCATCAAATATCCCAACCTTTCAATAGAACCATGAGCCAAACTTAAAGTATTTCATTTTATAACACAGAAAGCCTATGATGTGGTGTTATCAGCCACAGAATATGGCCTGGTAGCAGCACTGTTGTGTACAGTAGATTCTAATGTATGTTTCTCTTGCATAATTGAGACAATATTCATCCTGGACCTTGGAATCACCATTGTACAGTCTTCTATGTGTTTAACTATTCTGCATTCCTCACAGAGGCTAACTCACACAATAGGAGTTTCAAATTTGGATAATTTCACTTAACCAAGTGCCCTCTTGGTTCATAATGTTGTAAGATTTTCTTAAAGGATAGATACAATTCCATCCTAGTTATATAGCAACATTTTAACCCATTTCCTGGCTGACAGAACGTGGTTGGTTACTGTGTCTAAAGTTTGAGAAAGTTTGTCCATTCGTTGGAATGCATAGCAGTACATAGCCCCCTATCCAGTGTTCCTGATGCACCATTCCTTCTTCTTGGGATTCTTGCTCCACACTTCTATCACTTCAAAGGCAGAGACTTCGGTGTTAGCATTTCCTCACTGTAAGGGCATACCTGAAACAAGTGAGTTGTAAAGTGAACTAATTTGTTTGGCTCTCACTTTTAGGGTTTACAGACAGTGATGGTGTAAATGAGATTGATCTGTATAAGCTCATATGTTTCAATGCTTGGTCCCAAGTAGTTGAGACTGTTTGAGAAGGATTACAAGATGTAGCTTTGTTAGAGGATGTTTGTCACTGGGGTTGGGCTTTGAGGTTCTAACATCTCAGGCTATTTCGGTATTCTCTCTCTTTCCTCTCTCTCTCTCTCTCTCTCTCTCTCTCTCTTTCTCTCTCTGTCTCTGTCTCTCTCTCTATCTCTCTCTCCCTCTCTCTCCCTCTCCCTTTCTCTCCTTCCCCCCCCCTCTCTTCCTCCCTCCAACTGTGGATAAGGATGTAAGCTCTTAACTCCAATGCAATGCCTGCCTCCTGGCCCCGCCTGCTGCCATGCTTCCTGTCATAGACTCTAGTCCTCTCAAACTGTAAACAAGACCAAAATCCAACTGTTTCTTGTAATACTTTGGTCATGGTGTTTTTTTATAACAATAGAAAAATCACTAAGAAACGGTCCAAGACTGGATGGATTCCTTATTTTGGGCCTCTGATTAGTATGCTGAGGGGCTAGAAGGAGCTGCCTCAAGTGGTCTGGGACGATGTACTTTCTATGAAGAGATTCTTTACCAATATGTATCTGGAGATGAGGGATAGGGTAGGCCCCCAAACTCCAGCTGCTTTTGCTCCTTTTTGAGTCACAGAGAGCTGGAGTTTTTCTTGACAAGCTTTGCAGAGGAATATTGGATCATGAGTGAGCATGCCTCTTGAGCTGCCTGTCACATCTCTGCTCTTCATCGAGAAATAGAAGATAGACACTCTGTCCTTCTCAATATCTTCCTTTCTTCCTCTTCTCTTTCTCATAGTCCTCAGGTCCCAGGGTTTGCCCCTCCTGTACAGAGTGACAACACTTCAATTACTGCTTTGGATTCTTTTCTCTAGAGTCCTCAAGCTATGATACTTTTAGACATTCCCCACAATGTCTTGTCTATAACTTCAATGATGCAATAGTAGAGGCTATTTGAACACATGTGTGAACCTACCTTTGGGCTGCCCACTGTTTTCCATTTCTTCTGTAGAGCCAGTTGCCTGGGTGTTGTATGTTTCTACTTGGAATATGTACTTTTGAAGAGTCAGTTATGGAGCTGGAGAAGGTTCATCTGTTAAGAGCATTTGCTGCTCTTTCAGAAGATCACAGGTCAGTTCACAGCAGCCAACTTGGATGGCTCACAACTGCCCATAACTCTACCTCCAGGGTATCTGATAACTTCTTCCGCCTCTGTGGGTATCAGCTACAGGTGGGGCACACACACACACACACACACACACACACACACACACACACACACACACACACTCAGAATGGCAGGGAAGTGGGGAGAATGAGAGAGAGCTTGAACTTTTGTCAAATCACTGGTAGCTCTGAAAGATTTGCAGGAGTTGATGAAGCTTGAATAGGAAAAAGCCATTATACCCAGGTATCGGGTCTTGGAAGGCTAAAACTATTCACTGAAAAATCTGGCATTTAAGAATTGCCATATATCAATAAATGCCATACATCAATAGGGTAATTATGATTAGAGAATAGCTCTTCAGTATTATAGACATTTTCTAGAAAACTATGGTGCAACATCACAGTAAAATTTGTCAGAATCAACAACATCCAAGCACATATCCATAGATGCTGTATATATCCATGCAGATGGAATTCCACATTTTGACTATTATATCTAAAGAAAAAGCACCCACAATTAAAGAGATATGAACTGTTTCTACAAGATAAGTATAAAACCCAGAATGCATAGATTCTGCACTGCTCTGTAGATTGATAACCCCCATATGAGCCAGTCATTCTCTAAAGATCTTTTTGGAGGAAACAGACATCTGTGAGACTTATGCTTGCTTTATTGATGTTTTTCAAATTGTGGATCTTAGCTCTTGGTGAGCCATGACACAAATTTCTTGAATTGAAAAAATGGAGTTTAAAATGGAACAAAAAGAAAAAAATAAAATAGAAAATATCAGTGTGTATTACATGTTTCAAGAATATCTTGTGAAAATTATATATGTGTGTGTGTGAGCATGTATGATTATGTGATATGAAATTTCTAGCAAAAGTATAAACTTTTCTTTGCCTTGATTTTTGGGAAAAAAAACCTTTGAGGGATTTTCATCTAAAATAATGCTTTCTCAGGTTTGGATTATGAATAATGTAAGATGCTTATTTAAATAAATGCCAGGTTTTTATAACAGAATGCAACTTCCTTGTTCCAAGTTATGGATTGTGAGGTTATAATATACCTTAAAAATAAGTTGCGAATTTTATTCTAGAAAAAAGAAGAGAAGATGTGAAAGTTCCTTGCACTTATTAGCAATCATTAACATTAATGGGCCCTTTCTTTCTTATGTCATATTTTGTGGGGAATAAAAGTTTCAGTTCCAGTTTTATTATGTCTTAGAGAGGGGTACCAGTGCCTCTGCTTGACAACACTGGACAAAATCTGAACTGCAAGGCAGCAATTAGCAGCATGGTTTAATAACCGATCCCAAATTGGAATTTCTGGTGATTTACAGAAAGATAGTATTAAACAATGCACTAACCATTCTACTACTACAATTTATATCAAACAAATTGGAAAAAGTAATTCACACCATGGCAGAAAGAAATGAATAAAATAATAAGGGGGCGGGGACAAGATGTTAAGTCTAGAGCCTATGTTTCATTCCAGAAGTCAAACCACTCAGAGAAGTGTTTTATTTGATTGAACCAGTACCCACCTCTGTTTGACTCAAAGAAACTGTCCCAATTCTTTGATATATGTACTGCTTTTTCTGAAGCAGGTTTTAATGACTAGCTCTATGGAATGAATGAATATTGATATATTTTAAAGAAAAACTGTTAAAGTGTATATCTATCTTTCTTTATTGTTCTCCACTTTAAGTAATGACTCCAAATGGCCATCAATGGTCACTTAGATTGTGTTGGTGGTCCTCTGATCCTCCAGGCTTCTGTGCTTATTCACCTTGTGTCTCTCATGCCAGGGAAGTAAGCCAGTTTCTACATTCAGATCTCATTGGTAGGACAGTTGCACCTTCCATAGCAGAGTAAAGTATGCCGCAAGACCCAGGACCTGCACTTTATCATCCTCAGCTTCATGTCTTTTCCCTTCTGAAAAAGGGGGCTGGAAGCTCCCCTAGTTACGTTGAGTTAAAAGGCAGTTGAAGCCTGGAGCATAGGATGAGATCCATGGTATATGCTCAGAAATGATTTTTTTTCACCGAGATCCATTTAATTTGTCATGAATATAATTGATATGATCTTTTTAAACTTTCAAAATATTTTTCTAGCATATGTTTCAGATTGCCTAGCATGGGCTAAAAAACCACTGTCAATGTTCCCAGAGCCTTTAGGAAATTTCTCAGGATAGTGTCAGTTAAAAATACTAACATTAGCTTATATTTTTGATGCATCTTACATTAAAATAAATATGGCATCATTTTCTTAGTCTCAAGCACATTCAAGATTGCTTGGTAAGGTTAATTTACTCATTCAAGGTCACCCAGCTTCTAATGAGGAAAGAGGACTGACCTTCCACTCTTCCAGCACCCAGCCTGGATCTTTATGACGTCTGTTTTTATGTGCACAGTTTTCATGGACCCCTGCATGATCCAACATCACACCACCTGGCAAAGCAGCTGTCCTTAAGAACTGGGAAACGGGTCCAGCTTGGAGGAATCTCATTATCACTTTTTGAAGCATTACCCTGACTGCATTTTAAGTTGTATAATTTTGCTGGATGTGGATCTGAGGTTGAGGGTGGCTATTGGCAAGAACTGGTTTTCATTTGGTTGGAATTTTCCTTCCAACATGATTCAACCCCTATAAAAAGACTAAGAAGAACAGAGTCTTAAAATTAAAGGTGTATTGGGACTCTCCTGATATTTGACTTATAAAAATAATGGCTGGGTTTCAGGTAAGTATATTACATAATTTTTCAAGATCCAAGTATCTGTGCCATGTGATCCTCCTGAGTCATCTCTGTTCACTTTCTCCATGAAGCCTTTTCGCTCTTTGTAGCCACAGCTGAAATGAATTACTAGGCTTTTTGTAGTGTCCATATATATCACATCTTTCTGTGTGTATGTATTTATATAAATATCACCTTTTATGGTACAGCTCTGACAACGTGAAATATCTACTCTGAGTTGTAATGTGAATAGGTTACAGTGATATTTGTCTGTAAATTGTTCCCCAGTTGACAGACTGCAGATGCCCCCTCCCACCCCTCAGCATCCCGCAAATAGTTTTTCACAAAGCAGCTACAAACATTTAAATGTTTTATAAAGGGTTGTTAGTGACAGGTACTTTCACACATGCTATCTTTCCAGTTGAACATCACAGCTTTGTCTCCATCGAAACAATCCGCTTAATACAGTAAAACAAACCTTGCTTTGAAAATCATATAGACAGATGTATACTTTTTCAATACAAAAGCTTCATGGAGGGTCGTGCTATTTTATTGTCTGTAACCATACAGTCCTAGCATTATCAGTACTAAAATTATTAGAGCAAATTAAATACATAATATTGGGAGCAGCGAACCATTTCTTCAAGAAATGTTTTCATTTTGAAAACATTGTTCAAGTTTCTAATTAATTTGAATAACATCACACATACATATACACATATAGAGACAGAGAGACAGAGACATAGGGGGAGAGAGAGACAGAGAGAGAGAGACAGAGAGAGACGGGGGGATAAATATCTTGGTATCTTAGATTGGTCACCCAATGTGAAATTTATGCATCTCATAATGCTTACTATGTTTGTCTTAATGAGTATTTTTCAGTCCCACCTACATGTCCTACACCTTTGGTGACAGCCCAATCATTTCATAGAGTTAAAAGCCTTCCTTCCTAGAGTTAAAAGCCTTAACGCTAGTCATTCTCCCCTCCCCACCCCATTTTGTTGACCTTGTTTTTCATTCATTTCTATTCAGAGTTCAATCCTCAGACAACTTGCTGGCATTTTCTGGGGTAGTTTTGGGAGAACAATAAACAAATTCAATGAGCTATTAAGTTTGTGTGTGTGTGTGTGTGTGTGTGTGTGTGTACTGTATGTGCTGAGGATAGAACCTAGGGCCCCTCACCATATGAAACAACTTTTGTACCACTAATCTCCACCCATAACCCTCCTTTTACCTTTTATTTTGAGATAAGGTCTTAATGAGTTTTCCAGGCTGACCTGGAGTTTAGTCTGTAAACTGGACAGGCCTGGTCATCTCTGACCTGACATCGTCTGTAGGCTTCCCATGTAGTTGGCATTGTGGGCTTGTGTCATCTGGCCCTGCTGTACTAAGTTCTGTTTGGAAAGTATATATGTTACCTGTCCTTGTTTTTGGTTTTACTGTTGAAAATGGACATAGAATTTTTGTTTTAAACTCTAGTGTGGAGACTTGAAAGATGGTGAGACGACGATTTCTCCCTGTTTCTATTTAAGCATTTGTGTAAGTTTACAGGGAATATACTCAGCAGCCATCCTTCTCCTTGCCTCTCCTCATTCCTGCTGGTCTCCTCACTCCCTGAACAGGTTTAGTTATGCTCTCATTCCATAGGTGCATGCTCTCTGTGCTTAGAAAATCTAGGAATACAAATGAGAGAAAACATAGTTGCCATTTGTAATTGGCTTAATTCACTTAATATAATCAACACCAGTTGTACCCGTCCTCTTGAAGACAGCATGACTTCATTGTTTCCTATGTCTGAATTAAAGTCCATTATGTATACATACCACTCTTTATCCATTCCTCTGTTGTTGGACTAAGAGAAACAAAACTGTACTTGTATAAGAACAGTGGTTGTTATTAGGGGAACTGGAAAACACCTAATACTTTACTATAGACAACAGAGAAATAAGGTGTCATGTGTTTAGGCTAGGAATGCAGTAGGTTTCTTCACTTTAGCTTTTATTTTATTGTATATTTTATTTTATTTATTCCTTTGAGGTAAATTAAGAAATATGATATATTCTCTTATATTTGAGTCAATAAGTGTTTTGGAAAATACTATGTTATCACAGCCTAAAGTTGAATATTATTAAAATTCATTTCATATTACATGTATAAAAACACATGCAACCCACAAAGTTATAAACATATGGAACACATATTTATAATATGCATACATATATATATAATGAACCAAAATGGTTTCATGCTGCTTTTACTGCTCTGTAACAGGCTTTTGTCATTAAAATGTACACTATAAAAACTCTCTCTAACAATATTTATGCTTATGCAACATTAAGGCAGACAGCATGAACAGAAAGACAAGCCCATTGTAAGAGATCTTGGTCAAACAATTGCATCTCATTTCTATTGCTTTTCAAACACACATTGTTATTTATTAGTCTTATCCTTTCTGTTACAGCTGCCTCTGCTAGAAGCCCTTCCATTTTTAAAATCCTGCCTATAAGACTGCATATCATGTAGATATCCAGTTAGATCAGCACCATTTGTTGAAGATGCTTTCCTTTTTCCATTGTGTAGTTTTGACTTCTTTATTAAAAATCAACTGATGGGGGTGGGGAAGTAGAGGGCTTCTCTAGAAAGAGACAAAAACCTGGGATAAGGGTGGTACCCAAGAATCAATGGAGGTGTCCTTAGCTGTGAATCACAGCACTGGGAATATGGAACCTGAAAAGGCTACCTCCTGTAGCCAGGCAGGAACCTCAATGGAACAATAGGGACACCAACCTACCCCTAAAACTTTCAACCCCAAATTTGTCCTGACTATAAGAAATGCAGGGATGGGGCATGGAGCAGAGACTGAGGGAGTGGCTACCAGTACCCAGACCAACTTGAGACCCATCCCATGGGCAAGCACCAATCTCTGACATTATTAATAATACTCTGTTATGCTTGCAGAAAAGAATCTAGCATGACTGTCCTCTAAGACACTCCACCCACTAGCTGACTCAGACAAATGCAGACACCCACAGCCAAACAGTGGACAGACCTTGGGAACTCTTATGGAAGAACAGGAGGAGGAATTAGGGTCCCTAAGGGGAAAGGAACTCCACAGGAAGATCAACAGAGTCCACTAACCTGGACCCTTGGGGTTTTTAGAGACTGAACTACCAACCAAAGAACTGGATTGGACCCAGGCCTCCCCACACATATATAGCAGATGTACGGCTTGGTCTTCATGTGGGTCCCAAACTACTGGAGTGGGGGCTATCCCAAAAGCTGTTGCCTGTCTCTTGAATATGTTCTTCTAGCTGGGCTGCCTTGTCTGGCCTCAGTGGGTGCCGATGTGTCTAGCTTTATAGAGACTTGATGTGCCATGGTGCGGGATACCCAGGGAGACCTCCACCCACTCAGAGGAGAAGGGGGAGGAGATAAGGAATTGTGGGAGGGGTGACCAGGAGGGGGCATTGAGCATGAGTAAGTATAATAATAATAATAATAATGATAATAATAATAATAATAATAATAATAATAAATCTTAAAAAAGACTGTGTATCATATGTTTCTTTTTTTGTTGTCATAGAACTAGGGAGCGTCATCTTGTCTATTCAGTTCTGGACCATTGAGTTCATGAGACAACTAGAACATAAACCTAGAGAAAAGATGGAATAGCCTGTGAAGAGAGGGAGGGAGGAAGCTCAAAGTCCTTGCAATGGGAGAGACCAAGGGCTGGCTATTCCCACACCCATTTTATGTCATTCTCACAGTGATTCTTAGAGGACTAGAGGGAGGTTTTGGCAGCTCTATTTATGTGGATGTACTAACCAACGGTGAAGGTGACAGAGCCAGGCATAATCCTAGCACCAAGGAGGTAGAGGCAGGAGGATTAGGAGCTAAAGGCCAGACAGCTATATTGTATCCCAACCTGGGCTACATGAGACTCTGTCAAACAACAAGAGCAACAGCAACAGCAACAACAACAATAACAATAGCAGCAGCAGCAACAGCAACAACAACAGCAACAACAGCAGCAATAACAATAGCAACAATAACAACAGCAGCAGCAGCAACAACAACAACAACAACAACAGCAACAGCAGCAACAATAACACTATGTAGCATCATATGTGCTGTTGAAAGAAACAAGCTTTCCCAAATTCTCCCACTCTAACCTACTTTTTATGTTAACCTCAGGGTCCTAACACAGCCATTAATGGAAGACTATTCTGAAGAACATAGGCCCTCCAAGATCATGGGTGATGCATGGGGCTATCTCAACATTTGTGTTCTTCTTCAAAGTGTTTTTTAAAGAAGAAAAGTCTATATTTCCTTTTCTTTTACCTCATTTTATAAAATGTTGTTGGATTTCGGGATTTTGACATATTTATGCCAAAGTGGAGAGGTTATACAAACATGTCTAGGTGTTGCTCATCTTTAATATTTGGCAATTGAAGGTTAAATGTCTTCACACCACACAGGTTCTTTAAAATAGCTGGCATTTTGCATTTTCCACTTGATTATCAAAACAGAACCAAACAGAAACCAAAAAGAGTATTTCCTTTCTGCACAATCATTTTGCCAAACACATTCCTTTATATTAAAAATGAAAAGACCTTAAAACACCCTAACAGAGAGCTAAGCCTTAGAGTGCACTTTTACATGCAGGGCTGGAGATATTCATTAAAATTGTAATTAGACTCACGGTTAAATTCATTCACAGCAGAACTTTGCGTGTAAGTGTTGCTACAGGAAGAAAGCTCCAGTCTGAAAATGAGTTCAGCAGTCGGAGCGGTTTTAATTATGCAGACTTGATTATCGCTCGAGAAGGAAACCTTTATTGCTGCAACAGAATGAAGATCTTTCCCCGTCTCTTTGGTTTCCTGAGCTAATATGAAGTACATATTTTGATAAGCAAATGTTTTTCTGGGCAAAGAAAAATGTGAGGAAACCTGCAGAATTTGTTATTAAATGGCCCTCTTGCTGATAAGGCAGTGGTCTGCGGCTTATGATGGAGGCAGATCAGTATCTTTTGGGGAGAAAGGTAAAATGGAGGCTTTTAAGCATTGGCTAAGATTGGGAGCCATCTTTTATATCAGGAAGTTCTTTCTTTGGGATAGGACAGTCCTGCAGGGCTTGACTGAGCCCCAAAGTTTGTGTGTGTCTTTGTCACAAGGATGAAAAACTTCCATCTTAGCTATCTTTCCATTGCTATGATAAAATATCACAATAAAAGCAACTTAAAGGAGAAAAAAACTCATTCTGGCTCACAATTCCTGAGGGATTCAGTCCCTTGTGTTGAGGAAGTCATAGCAGCAGGCAGGGAACCATCGTAATGGGAGCAGGAGGGTGGGGGTCACATCTCATCCATACTTAGGAAGAAGAGCATGAACAGGAAGGGACCGGGTTATAAAGACTCAAGGCTCATCTTTAGTGACACACTTCCTGCAGCAAGGCTCCACTTCCTGAGGAATTCACCATCTTCCTAAACATCATCTGGGGCCCAACTGCTCAGACACATGAGCTTATGAGAAATATTTCACATTGAAAGCACAGAAAAAATCTAAGGGAAGAGTTTTGGATTTCTTGTCATTCAAGAATATCTTCTAATTTGTTACATTCTTCCACTGACCTTGTTCTACCCTGACTTGGAAATGCTTGCACTCAGCCCGTCCTCTAACCAGCAAGTCTAACTGAGGCCAAGAAATCACATTCCAGGCTGCTCACCTTGGATTTCTGATAGCAATATAAGCTACCTCATTCTGACTCTATTTCCCTTTTGGCCAAAAGCTCAAAGATTGCAAGACTACACAGTGCCTGGCACAGAAGGAAGATATTGGGTATGCTGCTAGTGATGGGAGATTTGGGCAAAGTCACTTTGTTTCTCTGGAGACACTCTCCTCTATAAGATAAGGAAGAGGTAAAGCACTGCTCTTGATGTCGGACTTTCAAAGCATAGGGGAAGAGCTTTCTTAGGATCTACATGCTCCTCTTACTCCAATTTATCCCAAAGCCACTAGGATGATATAGCTCTTTTGAAAATAGTTATGTCAAATGTCAAAGAGTAGAGAAAACAGTATGGCATCCAAGCCATCCTAGACATGTCATGTAGACACAAATATTTGTATTTTACTGTATTGGTTGCATATTTTTGTGTGCTGAATTTTAAAGCAGATTATAGATACAATGTTTTATCTATAAATACTTACAAATCTGTAAAAAAAAAAAAAAAAAAAAAAAAAAAAGAAGGCCATATCCATCAAATAACCAGTCGATGCCCTTATTATCCAAGTATCACAGTTGATCCATTTAAACTAGACTCTAACTCCTGTCACAGTTGCTTGTTATATCTCTTAAGCATCTTTTAACATAGTTCAACTTCCATTTATTTATTTATTTATTTATTTGTTTATTTATTTATTTTATCACTCAGACTTGTTGAAATCTTTGGAGACACCAGGCATAATTACCTGAGAGGGCTCTTCTTTCTGAAATTTTTGAAAACTTTGCTTTGGCTTTGGATTTCTAGTTCTAACTCGTGCATGAACTAAAACTTGGATATGAATGCTTAATTAGATTCAGGACAAGCATTTGGCAAAACCACTTGCTGGAAAGTGCTGTGTCCTCTGTATGTACTCTAGGAAGCAGGTGAGACTGTGACAGCTTGATCTCAAATTTATAGTTCCCCTCC
>NW_022196905.1:39080672-39126495 GCF_008632895.1 Mastomys coucha | reverse complement strand
CCCCCCCCCCCAGCCAGCATTTGTCACCATGGAAGCACTGAGCTCTCTAAGAAGTTTTCATCTGAGGCTCTTAGTACTGATACTTCCTGCCTCAGTTATTTCATTAGCAGCCACCAAAAGGTGGTTTTTCTATTTTCTTCTCTGTTGGTTGACATTTTCAGTGTATAGTTTTCTGAGAACCTTTCTTCACAGAGCCACAATCTCTACAGTTGGGCTGTTTGAGTTGTCGTATTTAGTCTCTTATCAGGATGCTCCTACATCAGCCTTCATTAACTGGAGAAAGATGTTTCTCAGCATTAATACATTAAAATCCACCCCCTAATAAATGACAACTTCTAATGGAAACAGGAGCAGACTGTTTAGATCTTAAAACATCAAAAGATTTTTTTCTTGGGGCTTGAGAGATGGCTCAGTGGTTAAGACTGTCCTTCCAAATGTCTGAGTTCAATTCCCAGCAACCACATGGTGGCTCACAACCATCTGCAATGGGATCTGATGTTGTGTTCTGCTGTGTTTGAAGACAGCAATAATGTACTCACATAAAATAAATAAATAACTCTAAAAAGAAAGATTTTTTTTTCTTGAAAGAATCTGAATAGGGAACAAGCAACGAGATTGACTCCAGAATATTTTAGAACTTCAAGCTTTTCTGGGAGAGGTTCCACATAATAAAGAATTATCTTCCCTTGAGACAACTTTCTTTACTAAATTGAGCCCCAAGTCTTACCTGCATCGTTGTAGGTGTGTCAGGAGCATTCTTGGAAGACATGGTCAAGTGGATTATTTTTTGCAGGTTTGCTACTAATTGAGGAATACCTTATCATGTCTTTTCCTGGAGTTGTGGTTACTTTGCCGCATTCTACAGACAACCTCAGGAAATTCTCAAATTTTATAAACTGAAGATTTGACTTCCTGGCTCATGGCGACATAAATCCCAGCATTTTAGAGCTTCCATGTAACACCTAGCAAAGAAATCAAAAAGCCTTCTAAGGTAGTAGATGTGCAGGAGGTAGAGTCCTTGGGTGGTCCATGAGCAAGCAATGAGTAAGAACACTTAGGGATATTTGCACTTCGATCCCCCCCAGCCTTAAATGGAGAGACTAAATTAGATCCTGAGATGAGACGGATGTACTGTAACCATCAGAACTAAAAAAAGAAGTCTGGCACTTTCATAAACTGATGTTCTTTCTTAGGCATGTTGCATAAGCTATGTTTAGGAAGTCTGAAGATGGAATCACTTAGAGTTAAGAAGACCTGGGGTTCCAACTCCAACCTGTAAAAACTGTATGAATTTATTAACTTTCCAAAGCTTCGTTTATTTGTAGATATAGTCTCCTTGGAGCAAAAGTCGTAATCTAGGGATGCCTTTGTGCATTGATTTTCAATTAATCAATTTTTGATTTTCAATTTGATTAATCAATTTATAGCTGTGTCACAAGGGTCACTGGCTCAAGGAAATGAAAGGCATAGATTTCTACAGATGTTTAATGAGAGAAGGAAAAAGATGAGTCCTGAATGGAATCTGTGTGGGATGATGGTCTTTAAACCAGGGGTTGAGACTGTGTCAAATGTAGACATTATAGGGAACAGTTTCATGGTGGCCTTGAAGATTCACCCTTGGTACCTAGGAGTTAAAATGAGAAGCATTCTGGGTAGAATTTCAGGTTCTTCCTCCTACCACTGCACGGACCTCAAGCATGGCTGTGGTATGGCAACAATGGCAGAAACAAGACTTGGCCTAATAGGCTAAGAGCTGATGAATGTAGAACTCCAGAATTAGGTACTTGGCAGAAATACTTGTTTCTCAGTGAGAGACTGCAGAGGGGGCTAAAGTGCGGGACCAACAATAAAGGTTGTCATGGTCAGTGCCTCCTGGGGTTATCTGGGTTTGAGGAGGCTGTGAGTTCTAAGGACACAACTCCAGGGTCCTAGATATGACATAGAAGGGGTGTGCAGTGACCCACAGAAACTGTCATGATGAGAGTTAATAATGATTTGAATTAGTTTACATTTATAGTCTGGCGTAACGTCCTCTCTAGAGACTTTTCCTTACTGCAAAGAATGGACTGGGAGAATTCAATTGAACACAATCCTTGGCACAAAACAGCAGTTTTACACTTGTCATCTCTCCCCCGTTTTGTTCATATTCTTCTATCCAAAGAGATGCGTAAGGCATTGCTTTGAGGTCTAACTCTTTGGGTCACTGTTTTCATTGTTTTATTCATCAGCTTGTTTTGCCCAAGTTCTCTCTACAAGAAAGCATTTTTACTGCCTCCTTTGAATCCTTTTCACTATGCTTAGAAACAATGGCTATAACAACCGAGCATGGGTGGCCTTCCTTTAAGACCCCACAACTAAATGGAACTTCTTTTTTTTAAAAAAATGCATACAATTTAGAGTGGGAAATGTGCTCACACATTCTTGCAAATATCCAACCTGTATGACTTTCTCTTGCAGTCATGAAAGAGGATGTAGTCACTTAAATACACTCATGGTCTCTTTGTCCTGCTGTTGACAAGAGGGTCAAAGGAAAAAAAATAGCTTTGTTGAAAATGAATTTGAAAAAAAAACCCTTTAAGACATGCAAAGCAAGTATATAATTTAATATAATTTTTTAGGGCTGAATAAATCACATCTGTTATTTCTTTAGTGCCAGCCAGGCCATTTCTAGAGTGGGAGAATGTCTTTACTCATCTCCCAGAGGAACGTGATGTCAGGAGGAAGTGACGTTGGTGATATGGTCAGGCAGAATTTTCCAGTGGATATTAGTTATGAGAATGGTTCACTTCTTAGGGATTTTTTAACTTGGATAATCAATAGATTCCAGTATAAACCCCAGTGCAAATGCTAATTTTTTAGTATTAGTAACAAGTTTTTTATTTGAATCTTTCCTTTTTTTGACCAGAATTTTTGCACTTGAATCACTGAATCACTTGAATCCTGCCCACTCATTCAGATGGACCGCTGCTGTTGTATACCCCATCCCTGATAGACATCAACTAACCACTTCCCACGCTGCTTCTGCACTCTGGAACTAAATCCTGCTTCTTCTAGTGCACCTGGCAGTTGTCCTGGGAATTGTTTTCTTTATGCTTATGTTCCTCAATGGATAGATGTTGAGAAGACTTGGACTTTAATCATTCTGTCTCTGGACTCCATCTCATCTCCTGCATCTAGAGTAATTCTGAATACCATTTACTGTAGCAAATTATCAACTCTCAGTCCTGGGAGTCAAATGGTTATTTTTGTAAACAGAAGGTTAGGTCAGGTGACTTATGAGTCTCACCTTCTGTTCAATTTCTAGAGATTTTCAGGAATGGTACCCTAATTACTGGAATGTCAACAGTTGCTTGAAGAGAAAAATGGGTTGCACCTTCAAATTAGTCAGTCAGGCCTCTTCGATTTTCTTGGGCACTGCCAGGAGTGAGCTGCAGCAAGCAGCATCTCTCTAATGCTCAGAAACTGTTCTTCATACTGCATTACAACAAACTTTGGAATTAACAGTTGTGTTGGGCAGAAAAATGTCACCCGTATTATAATGTAGGTGATATTATAACAATGAGAGGTATCCAATTCCCAATTCCCAATTCCCAGGATTTGTGTTTCTGCTCTGCTATATGAGAAAGAGGAATCACAGTGGCACACAGAATGGAGAAAGTTAAGCAGCAGATTTTTAAAACAAAGAATATTCTCCATGAATCTACTGTCTTTAAGAGTGGGAGATGGAAACAGGGAAGTATTCAGGGTAAGCGTGGAGGAGACCATGTCCACCTTTGCTGGCTTTCATATGGGGGAAGGGCCCTAAAGTCAAGCAATCCAGACAACGTTGAGAAGTCAGAGAAAGCTCAAAAAATCACCTCTGCTCTAGATGTGGAGAAGAAGGCAGCTCTTATTTTAACGCCATGCAGACTGTGTCAGATGCCAGATAGCCAGGTTAGGAAGTTACATGTTTGCATTCATTCAAGCTGCTAAGTTTTTGCTAATTTGTTGTAACTTCAAGAGAGACTTATTGCAAGAGTTATGATGTCACAAGCTGTGCAGTTCTATTCTCACACATGTAATTTATATTTATGATTAAGTCATTTATGGTATATGAGTTTCCTAACTACACACAAATTTCTAAAACCAACTTTTACCCAACTTTATGGGCACAAAAGGCAAAATTCCATATTATGTATGTTAGTCATTTTGACATACAAAGGGAGGCATAATTTTTTTGTCCACTAAAAGTGGCAACATTTTTAACATACTGCGATTTGAACTCATTATTTTATCTCACTGTCTGGGCACAAAATTGAAAAGTTCTTTCAATGAAAGGACTCATGCAAATGATTGACTTTTCTTATAATTTGGAGGGAGCACAGTTCTCCATCTATGGAGTGACAACATTGCCTTAAATTGGATACAGGACTCAGTTACTGCTGTGACTGACAGCAAAAATGACAAGTGACTACAAGTTTAGGGTTTCTAATTTAGTTTGTTGAGGATTCTTTGGCATCCCCAGATTGTACAGCCATATGCATTTCTATGGAGAATATTCTTGGACCTTCGCTTTCTAGGAATTATATATTGGCGTGTAGGAAATGTTCAAAGAGTTGTTGGTATTATGAATATATGTGCTAGGTATTTTTGAATAGTGTCACATTTAATCAAATGCTCTTTATCAAGAGTTCACTGGGGTTTAGAAGGTATCAGGTGAATGCTTAGTGTGTCTATGAGTTGGATTAGAGACAGTCTTCAGCGTAATACCACACAAATGAGGATTGATTCAGTTAGATGTTCAGGCATGCCTATGCATGTGCACTAAACCTTTCTGCTGGAGTTTGTTCCTAGAGAGAAGTCTCTATGTTACTGCAGATTTTATTCCTGATTGAAAAGTAGAGTTTGGTGGGCACTCTAATGCGGTTTCTGTTGCTGTGGTAAACACTATGACAAAACCAGAGGGAAGGGTTCATCTCAGCTTATACTTTTAGGTACCAGACAGTCACTAAAGGAAGTCAGGGCAGAGACTTAAGCAGGAACTAAAAAATGGGGGAATGCTTCTACTGAGTCATTCCCTGCCTTACACTCAGTTAGCTTTCTTACACAGCCCAGGTCCACCTGGCTAACATGGTGCCGCTGACGTTGTGTTGGGCTCTCCCACACCACTTATTAATCAAGACCATCTCTCACAGATAAGGCCTCAGGCCAGTCTGATCTGGGCAATTCTTCCAGACTTCTTCAGATGACTCTAGACCAGTAGTTCTCAACCTGTGAGTCAAGACTTCCTGGGGAGTGTTGAATAGCCCTTGCACAGGGATCACCTAAAACTAAGAAATTCAGATATTTACATTACTGTTCATAACAGCAAATTACAGTTATGAAGTTGCAACAAAAAAATAATGTTTTGGTTGGGGGCTACTGCAATAGGAGGAACTATATTAGAGTTGCAGCATTAGGAAGGTTGAGAGCCGGATTGACAGCTGAAGCTAATTAGGGCAACAGGGTTAGAGAGATTTTCAGTTTTTCTTGTTAGACTGTGAGGAAAAATCTTGGAGATTCCCACACATTTACTATTTCTAGCCCTTTGTATGTTTTGGAGTTATTTCTCCAAGTAGATATTTGGTAGTTGAGTCATGTTGGCATTGTGCTACCAGTTAAGATACTCAGAATCATGATCTTTGGTTGGTATTTCCATATATGTGGATTGACAGAAACAGTTCTATTTAAACTTGTTGGCCTAGTATGGTTATTTATAGGTACTATCGTTTCATAATCTCAAGAGTTGTGCTCTGAATGATGAATTATCAGTTTATTTTATCTATGGTGTATCCTCAATGGATTTATACACTCACTGGTAGGAGAGATTAGTGGTAACACTCATGAATCTCCTTTTCCCTTTATTATACTACTTACTGTCTTTTTATTGTGATGGCTAGTCTTAATTAAAAACATGATTGGGCTGAGAATAACTAGGGGATCAACAAATTACGATTTTAGAAGTGTCTGTGAAAAGTATTTCCAGAAACTCTTAGAATATTATAGCTCAGACCTCATGAAGGTATTAACACATGGTTCCTAATGTGATAGCATTATGGGAGGTTGCAAAAGGTAGCGGGTGGGTCATAGTTGGCGGTCGTAATACTATGTGTTCTTGGGGGCTGGCCTTGCCTCCAGACTATCCCTGTATTTATTTTCTCTGCTTTCCATGTTGCCAGTATGTGAATGCCTTGCCTTACCACAGCCTCTATCACAGTAAACTGTGAAACTATCAAAATCATGGGCCAAAATAAATATTTCTTTCCTGAGGTTCTTTTTATTGTCCAGTATTTGTTTATAGCCGTGCAAAAGTAACAGATAGAGGTAGTTGGCTTCTATAATGGTCCCTGGTGACCTTTGTCTTCTGTTCTTCATGACTTTATGTAATTCCCCCTCCCCGCTTTGAATGGGATTAGACCCAGTCACTTAGTTTCAATGAATGGAATTTAGCAAAAAATGATGAAATTTTACTTCTGTATTTGTGCTGTTAATATTACCTTGATACATTCTGGAGTGTTGAACCATCTTTGCATTTCAGGAATACATTCCACTTGGAGCTGGTATCCTTAACATGGTTGAGTTCTACTTTTTACTGTTTTAATGAGGTGGTTTTTTTGTTTGTTTGTTTGTTTGTTTGTTTTGCATCAGTTGGTCTTTATCAGTGGGTGTTAGTGTACAGGTTGTTCCCCTTTCTACAGTGTCCCTTATTTAAGAGCTGGTACACTGAGCCCATGGAATGAGTTTAGAAGTGTCGCCTCCTCTTCACTCTTTTGGAGCTGTTTGAGGATGACAGGTAGGAATTGTCCCTTTAGGTATTGGATAGACTTCACCAGCAAAATCATCCTGGCTCTTGGCTTTTCTTCACTTGAAGACATTTGACGGCTGCATCAATCTCTTACTAGTTTTTGTTCAACTTGAGCTTTTAAGAATTTCTTCCTGATTTACTCTTGGTTGTCTGTTTCTAGGGCTTGTTAATTTCATCCAAGTTGTTGATTTTTTGCATATGTAACTGTCTGTAGTGTTCTCTCATGGTTCTCTTTGTTACCTTTTTTTCAGTGCTGGAGGTTGAGCCCAGGTTTCCACACTCGCTAGGTCAGACTGTGTCACTAAGGCTACCTGCCCTGAAAATCCTTCTCACTTGTGTAACATTGCTTGAAATGGGCGTGGGCTCTCCTGCTTCCTTGATAATCAGGGTAAAGATTCGTGAATTTTCTTTATCTTTTACAGAACTAAGTCTTGTTTGTTGATTTTTTTCTCTCTTTTCTGTTCTCTAGCCCGTTTACCTTGGCTCCAATCTGTATTATTTACCTTCTTCTGCTGGTTTTCCTTGTCATTCTTTCTTCCTTATTAATTCCTTATGCCATAAAGTTAGATTTCCATATATAGAGATTTTTCTCTTTTCATCTTCTCAAAATATTTATTTATTTTTTGAGATCGGATGTAAATATATAGCTCAGGCAAGATCTTAACTTGTCTTCTATTACATGTATGTTATTTATTTTTTACCCTTTTTAATGTGCATATTTAAACTATAAATGACACTCAACTTGTTTTGTGTCCTATACTTTGTTTTGTTTGTTTGTTTGTTTACATTTATATATTGGTGTGAGTGGTGTGTGCATGTGTAGCGTGTGTACTTGTAGAGGTCATTTTCAGGAGTCACCACTCTTCTTGATCATGTGGATCCTAGGGATCACACTCAGGTTGTATAGCTTAGTGGTGAGTGGCCCTAGACACTGGGCTATCTCTATGGCTCAGATGGTCTTTTAGTTGCTAAATATGATAATTTCAGCTATAAAAGACTATAACCTTGGTCTTTTATTGTACTTTCTCAATCACTCCAGTGAAGACACCTGCCATATTATGAGCATTAGATATCAGGGAAGGACCATGGGTCTCAGTTCAATGGCTCACGAGGAACATGCAGATTCATGTCAACCAACCACTTGAATGAACTTATAACTGGCACTGATTCCCAGTTAACTTTTGATGACAACCAAAAAGCACACATTAAATGGAGCCTCCTAAGAGGTCAGAGCCAGAGTATTCTGCTGAGTCAAGACCAGTTTTCTGATTCTCAGAAACTGTGTTATGGTTTGTATCTGTCCCTCATCCTCCCAAGCACTTCTATTGAAGGCTTCATCCTCAGTAAGAAGTGAGACATGGTTGGACCAAAAAAACTCTGACCTCATCAATGGCTTGATTCAATGTAATGATCCAATGGCTTTACAATGTAATTGGTTTTATTTTCTGGTGGTCATGAGATAAGCAGCTCTGCCCCACTATTAACTCTACCTCACAGCTGGCCCAGGAACAAAGGACTCTAGTGATCATAGTCTACCTCTGAAGTCACCATGAGCCAAATCCCTTATCACTTTTGATGGTTACTCAGGTATTTAATCACATTATCTATTGGAAATTTCAAGCATGATTCACAGCAGCTGTGGTTACAACCTGTCCAAGATCCATGGGTGAAATTCCAGCATAGATAGAGGAGGGGTTGAGGCCCTTCTCTCAACTGAGAAGCTATTAGCAGATGGTGGCTGCTGGGTGGGGGAGCGCTGGCTCTTGGTTGGTTGCTTTCACTGGAGTACATAGCCTCACACCTGCACTAACATGCACACACAACAGCACTAATTGGACTCAAAGGGTCATAAATTTTTTAAAAAGAGGATAAAAGTATTGGTGTGTGTGGATTTAGGAGTGGGGAAGTAGGAAGAGGATTGTTGGGGGTCAGTATAGTTGATACATGGTATAAAAGTATGAAATTTTCAAAGAATAAAGTTACATAGAAATTTTAGGCAAATGACTCACTTATTGTGATAAACAATGGTGAGATAAATATATAGCTTTGTAGTAAATCTACATATTTATTGTGATTATTTACCCAGAATGAATTCCTAAGTCTGAGTTTATTCCATGGATTGTGAGTTATGTTTTGGATTTAACACTGACTATTCCAAGTAGCCATACTAATGGATCCTATAACTGTCTGTAGTTAGTACTAGAACCTCTGTATGTTTCTAACGCAGACCTCATAAGAGGAACTTCTTAGTTCTCTTGCCTTACTTTTCTCTGTTTATAAGAAAAACAGAGTGGTTTGCTGGCTAAATTGCTACTGCTCTACTGTGCTGGTTCTATTGCTATACAGTAGCCTTTGTGTTTTCCTTTAAACACACTACTAACAGGTTTTATACAGAATATATATTTACCAGAACTGGCCCTTGCCAGTCTTTCTTTGCATATGTGTTAAACAGAACATAGTTGTTTATAATAAAAGAAAAATCTAATCTGGCTTCAAGGTTTGAGACATGCTCAGTGGAACTATACAAATTAACAATGTATGTCTGGGGTTAACACTGTGGTGTGATTACTATTCTTCTTTAGATAATTTCCCCAGCAAACAGTTTTGTATCGGCATATGCTCCAAGTAGTCATTTCCTCCCAGGAAGTAGCTTTTTCCTTTTAGAGCATCCCTCCTCCTTTCCTTTATGTCTGCTTTCCTCTCCTCTGAGGCAGTCTTGTGGCTATTGTTTCTCCTCTGCGTGGCTATTGAAATACCCCCCCTCCAATATTTCTCCATTACTATGTGAGCCATCAATAGCACAATGCCTTGTTGGCCACCTTTGCAGAACATAGCATGGAGCTATTCCATTACCCTGTCATCCATCAGAACAATAAACCACAAATCTTTTTCAGTACAGCACCAGACCTTTGGGCTGGAAAGCAGAGAAAGGTATTGGTGTTTCAGTTTGGAGAGAGATGAAACAGGTGGATATTTGAGACCTTGAGCTTTCAGATGAATCACCATGTGCTTTTAAGGAGAGAGCTTAATTGGAAGAAAGGGGAGGTTTCTGTGGTTACACGATTCAGTCAGGGAAATTGTGTACGTCTGTGAGACGAGAACCCAATATATGCTTGATTTTCTTACAGGATCAACTAATGATTGGGGGGAGCACCTGCTCTTATTTAATACTTTTCTTAATAATGAAAAAGAGGCCACATGCTGGGTGTGCAGTATGCTGATAAACTCACTTGGAACAGTGGCCAGCATGCTTGTGTACTGTGTGCTCTGTGCTATTGGGGGTTGGGGGGGACACTAAACACCATTAAGAAACATGGAGCCTTTGATATGAATACCTCTTAACCATCAACATTGATGTCAATATCAGCTAAACACACTCAGTTAAACTTTTATTATAAAAAAAACCTTTTGAACATTTTTGACATTATAAGTATCAGTGCAATAAGTACCAGATGGATTAAAGAGTTAAACGTGAGAAAGAATCCCCTGATCTATTAGACAGTATAGAAGTGTACAGATGTGCATCTTTATTAAGCCTTTTAGGGAGGAAAGCTTCATAAGGTCTGATGTACTTGATTGACTGAATGACATGAAAATTTAAAGTTTTTATAGATAAAATTTCACTAAGATTAAAATATAATCAACAAAATTAGAGCTAAATTATGGGAGAAATTGATAAGAGTAATATAATAAATATAAAATTCCTATAACTTCAATGATGTGAATCCTAGGACCTTGGTAAATAAATCGAAAAAAAAAAACTCATAAAGCAAAAGAAAGGTATGAAAAATACTGACAAATAACTTTGGGGGATACCAAGGTTCTTATGTAATCAAATAAATATAAATTATGTGATACTAAGGTTTAGTATTTTCCATTCAACCAGATTCCCCATTAAATTATTTGATATTTAAACTAAATAACATCCAATGCTAATGAAGATAGGATACAATGGCCACACTTGTTTTTTGATTAGGAGGAAGGTGACAGGCAACATGGCACCTGGGCTGGACAAAGACTGGAGGCATGGCTTAGCAGTAAAGAACATGAACGTCTCTTCCAGAGGACCCAGGTTCAGTTCCCACCACCCCCCCGACGGCTCATAGCTAACTGCAAGCCCGGTTCTGTAAGCTATGATACCTTGTCCCAGACTCTTTTGTAGACCAAGAACACAGTAGTACACTGATACACATGTGGCAAAGCGCCCACACACATACAGTTAAAAAATTAAAACGTCTAACTTTAAAAGGGCTTTTGAAATAAAAATATGTATAGAAAGTAATTGGAAGCTGAACTTTATACAGTGAGATTTTAGGATGGTTTAAAAATGCTCATTGCTAAGCCTTTCCTTTCTCTTTGATTCTTTTCTAACTTTCTATAATAATCGCATATTACTTTTGATGTGAAGCAGTTTCCAAGTTGTGCCAATTTGATCCACATGAAGCAGTCTCTTTCTTAGAATCAAAGCCTTCCAACATATAGAACAATGATAGTCTTTCTCCTCCTTCCTGCCCTTAGTATGTCAGCCTATTCTGACAAATATATATCCTTCCCTTTAAACTTCATCCTGTGCAGCTTTGGGAATGCTCTTCCTTGAAGTCTCATTGTGTTATCCATAAATCTGCTTTACCCTCAGTTCTATTTTTTCCTTTAAAATATTTATTTTTTTTTTATTTCATGTATATGAGTGTTTTGCTTGTGTGACTTTGTGTTTAGCATATGTGTACCTGATGCTGGCAGAAGATGGAAGAGAGTATCAGATCTCTGGAGCTGGAGTTACAGATGACATCGAGCCACTGTGTGGGTGCTGAGGAACCAAACCCAGGTCCTCTGGAAGAGCAGCCAGTGCTCTTATCTGCTGACCCTTCTCTCCGAACCTCCCCCACCTCAGTCCCCCAAGCCCCCAGTTCCCTTCCTTTATTTACCTTTTGAAACTTTACTGCTAGAGTTTATTCTCTCTGTGACTCAGTGTCGGCATCTGTGAATGGGGCACAGTAGCAGTGCCTTTTATCATGTGATTAATAACAGAATTCAATTCAAGGAGAAATATGTACTCCTTGAAGCTCAATGCTAATATTGTTATTATTCTCATTGCTGTGGTTTACCAGTATCTGATAGCGTCTCCTCAGAACTGTCCTAGTTTTTCATATCCACATCTTCTGACAAACTGTTTTGTTTACATGCTTAGCCACCAGGCAGGGCATCTTAGCATTTGTCCTTATTTAAAAGGTAGTACAGAGAAGGACAATGGTCTAGTTGTGGCTTTGGGGAGGCCAAGTCAGCATGCTGTGTGTCTTACAGGTTTTCTTGTTAGTGTAAACAGAAAGGCAGACCATGCAAGACAAGTTTTGTTTAGGAGAGCACAATGGCTGCCATGTACTAGACATGAAATTTGGAGAGCCCTCCATTTCTCCTGAGCCTCCTTGCTTGTATGGGGTCAGCAAGGATTGTGATGTGGATGACTAGTTCCTCTCTTCTCAGAGAGTTACATGGACAGATTGCTCTTTACTGAGTGTCTACCATGATTCATAGGTATGCCCTATTTCCGAGAGCCCTGCCAGATCCTGGGGCCAGAGATCTGCAGAGCAGTCCCCCAATGTAAAGACTCTATGGAAAATGATAAATGTTTGTCACTGTAAGAGATAGATAGGATATTTTGGCCTTTCCCCTGTGTTTTCCTCCTGATGCCATTGCTCTCATTTAACCTCCTCAAGTCACTTCCTTCACTACCAGACTCTTTTCTGGTACTTAGCTTCTAGATACACCACTTGTACATTCACTCAGGAGGTCTGACGCTCACATGCTTGGTCTTCCTTTCCTGGACAAGTAACCTATTTATCAGGAATCCCATTCTTCCTGCACACCCTCCATTCTTAACTTTCACAAGTTTGCTTCCATGTGACCAATTATCTTCCTCCAATTGTCAAGAATTTTAGCAGCCCTTAAGAAATGTAACGGGTTGTTTAAAGCTGGCATCCAAGAAGGTTCTAGAACCCACATCTCCTTGACGAGTTCATCACTGGGATGTTTCTTGGAAAGACTCAACTTAGATAAGGGCAAAAGTCTTCATATATTCATTTTATATCATGTCCCCATGAGACAAGAAAAGTGCTTCATGGGTGCAGGGAGCACGCAGCAGCGAAAACTGATTACTTTCCGGAAGCCAGGAACAAGAGCTGGGATCTCAAGTGCCACTGCTTCATGAACATGTCCAGAGTGACCTAGCTCTTTTCCATGATGCTCCACTTCCAAAAGGTTCTACTACTTCCCAAGTAACATCACAAGCTGGAAAAACAGCGTCCCCTTTACCATTTGGGGGACATTTAAGATCCAAACTATGTCTCAGGTGTAAAATCCTGTACTCTGCATGGGGGTGATGATGGAATAGGACATTTCAGAAGTAAGGCTGGGGATGTAGCTCAGTTAATAGAGTCTTGCCTAGCACACCCAAAGCCCTGGGTTTGATCTACAGCACCACATACACTCCCTAAAGTGGTACATGCTTGTAGTCCCAGCACTTAGGAGGTGGATTCAGGAGGATCAGAAATTCAAGGTCCTTCTTGGCTGCATAGTTAGTTCTAAGTCATCCAGGGCTATGAAGGATGCTGTTATACATACAAGTAACATTATACAGACTGAGAAGAGTGTATTTATATCTTTAAGAATATATGTGTATACATGTACATTTATGTATGTATGTATGTAGCAATATTTACTAAAAAAGGGCCATGAATTTTAAAGTGAGTGAGGAGGGGTAAATATGAGGATTTGGAGGGAGGGAAGTAAAGAGGGAAAATGATGCAATTATATTATCTCAAATAGAGGAATCATAAAAACAATTCTATCATTAAAAAAAAAAACCTAAAACATTGAACTTGAGTGCTCCTCTTTTTGAAGGAAAATCTGAAGGCAATGTCTGGTGGTTTTATTTTTATCTCATTATGATGCTTGGCAAGATGGCAAATAAATGATATTTAGATTCTAGGTTTCATTTTGATGCTTGGTTTTTCTGGCATTTACGAGTCGGAGTCACTCCTTTTTCTTCCAACAAAGGCCTTTGATATACAGTAGTATAGCTATTGCTATTTTGGGACAATTATTTTACAACTGCCAGCTGCATTTTACTACCTGAAGTGAAGGCTGTTGGGCACAATGGGAACTAACTGTTGAGGAAATGTGGCCAGGCTCTGTTACTTTTTAAATTATGATACGGAATCTTCCTTTCCTTTAGCCATCAAAAGGGAAGGGCAAAAAGGAAACATGAATCATCGTTATAAAATAGCACACTGACTGAATAGCATTACTCAGAGAAGAGAATACTCATTGCCAAGTGTCTTTAACACACATTCGGTTAAGACATACTAAAGTGAAAGAGAGAATATACTAATATATTAGTCTCCTAAGCTGTGAGCAGATTTCACGGGCACCAGGCATTGTATTTCTTCTTCAGCGATCTTCCTCTTGCTTGTCCCTAAATTTCCCCAGTTACTGGGGGAAAGTAACTTCCACAATACTTTACGTTAGGTACATATGAACTCTCTTTATAAACATATTTTAGATGATCTAAAAATAGGTCAGTAGAACAGCGTGGGGCTGTTTCTGGGCAGCAAGATGGAATCTGACAGCTATTTCATAGCAGGTCAGTCTACTTTGACCTGGTGATTTTCCCCACGAATCTAACAGGAGCTATGGTGGGGCTCACTGGACACATGACTTATGGTCACAGAGTTTCCTGCTCTGCAGAAACAGACAGGATGTACTCTAGTCCCTCCTCTTACTCGGCATAGCACTTTACTTCTTTGAGTGATGCTTTCCTTATAGGTAAAACTGATATATACACTCCAAAGATTGTGGCAGTCTAAAAGATAATGTGGAAATACACAGTACTGTATCTAGTGAGACATCTTGATTGAGTATGAAAAGCAAAACTCTGGTTAGCTTCTATACCACTGAGCCTTCAGCAATTTTGAATTACTTAGGAAGAATATACTTTTGAATTTTCCCCTCATCTTTATAAGGAAAATATTTGCTCACTATTAAATACTTACTTAAACATAATCTTTTGGTAACTATTTGTTATCATTTCCTTCTATTTCTAGTTTATGGAAGTTTTTTTTTTTTTTATCTGCAATGCATGCTACAGTCTGTCAAATACTTTTTCTATATTTAGTCTGATGAACGATATGGATCACATAATTTTTTTTTTAAAGTATAGTTTGCTTTTTGAAAAGGTCATACATGTATACAATGTGTCTTGATCATACATACCACACTCCTGAGATTCTTTCTAGCTTCTAACTTTTAAAATAACCCACTGGGTCTAATTAGTGCTATTCAAAAACACTTTGGTATGAGGCCACTCACAGGGGCATGGGCAACCTGACTGGTTACAGCTCCAAAGAAAAGTGGCAATCCCTCCCCCATCAGCCATCAACTGCCAATAGCCTCAGCTAGAAGTGAGTCCTCAGGTTCGCCTTCCCCATTCATGCTAGAACTTTTAACTGGTTTGGTCTTCTGTAGGTCTTGTGTAGGCAACCACAGCTGCTGTAAGTTCATGGGTAAAGGGGAAACGTCTTATCTAGAAGACAGCATTTCAAAGTGCTCCTCCAATCTTCCAGCTCTTAAATTCCTTCTACCTCCCCTTCTGCAATATTCTCTGAGCCTGGGGTGTGGTTGATAAAGATGTCCCGCCTATGTCTAAGCACTCATGCTCACTTAATTTTAGTATTTTAGTCAGTTATGAGACTGCATAAACCACTGCCCACTTCAAAAAGATGGTTTTCTGACCATGGTTGAGAGCAGTATATTTATAGGATATATATTGACCATTCCCTCATCCACTATTCCCTCATCCAGCTTGTCCAATTGTCCTTATCTCATTCTATTTTGTTCTTGGATAATTCTCTATTCCTTCTCTATTTCCTCCCTCGTTGGTATCTTCTTCTCTTTGTTTTCTCCATGATTATTTAATATCTTTTAGAATAGAAACTTCACTTTTTGACTAATCTCTTGTAATTACACCTTAATGTTTAGTACTCTTAATTTACCATACTCCACTATTAGTCCATGTTGGACCATCTCTCACTTAAGACTTCTTGCTTTTGGCTTTTCCATTTTTCCACTTTTAATTGTAATAACTTTGAAGCATTTTCTCTCTATCCCCTGTCTTAGTTAGGGTTTCTATTGCTGTGGTGAAAAACCTTGAGCGTAAATTAAGTTGGGAAGAAAAGGTTTGTTTGCCTTACTCTTCTATATCTTTGTTCATATAAGGAAGTCAGAACAGGAATTCAAACAGAGCAGGAACCTAAAGACAGGAGCAGATGCAGAGGGCATGGAGGAGTACATCCTAAGGCTTGCTCACCTTGCTTTCTTATAGAACCCTCAACCAACAACCCATGATGGGCTGATCCCTCCCCCATCATTCACTAGTTCAGAAAATGCCCCTACAGGCTTGTCTACAATCCAGTTTTATGGAGGTATTTTCTTAAATGAAGTTTTCTCTTCTCAGGAGATTTTATTTTATTTTATTTTTTTACAACCTCTGCATCAGTGCATTTTTTATTCTTTTTTTTTAATTTTTATTGCATTATGATGAGAAAAGTTACATGATTTCAATTTATCTGAATTTGTTAACATTTAAAAACATATTTTAAGTAAACAGAATTAAATCACATTCTTGTTTCCCCTTTGCACCCCACCTCCTCCCAGAGACACCCTTCAATACCTACAATATCTTTTTTGTCATATTCCTTAAAATTTATAAAATATTATAACAATAAAAATGAGTATTATAAAAGTTGTTTGATATAAAACAACAATCAATTTAACAGTTTTCTGTAGATGCTTGTCTACAGCAATACTGAAAATACATATGTTTTTCTCAATATAAATTTTAAATAACTCCAAACATATTAACTGTATATTTCAAAATAATGCATCACTACTAGTATTTTCTTAAATGAACATAAATATATAAAGTCTTTTTGTTTGTTTTGTATTTAGTAGAGTTTAAAATCTTGACTCTAAGAACAATTTTTAGACATTGGATTTCATTGTAATAAGGCTGTACTTCAATGACCCTCACATCACCAAAGGATTTTACCTCCATCATAGCTAAGCTGAGAGTTGACAGTTCTGCTGCACCAAGGAATGAATTGTAGGCATGATTTTTGGATACAGATTTCCTGCTATGGTCAAAACTATGTGACTTGAGTGAGTGACTTTATTCTCAGCCCCCAGAGAACAGGTTACATTCATTTAAGAAATGGCATAGGTATTAAGATGGTCTATCCATAAAGTCATTCACAAACTGGTTCAATGAACAATGGTTCTGCTTGGGGGGTGGTACAGACATTAGGTGAGGGTAAAAATCTGGTTCATTAGCTGTGATAATTTTCTCAGGAGATTTTAGCTTGTGTCAAGTGGACATACAACTGTCCAGCACACCCCTTTATGATCTTGTTCACATAAACATCTGTTGACTCTACTTAGATTATGCTTCTAATGATACTTAAATAAAATAATGTTAAATTGCAATCAATAGATTTAAAACAATACTTTAGTTTCATTTTGCTTTAAAAGTAATATTTCAAAGAAAAATCGAAATATAAAACATACTGTTAGGTCTGCGTGTGCACGCACGTTGGCTTGTTATGCTTCAGGCCTTGAGTTCAATCCCTGATACAAAATTCCAAAAGCAACAACCAAGCACTTACAATGATCACTTATTTACAGCTTCTCATGTTCTTGAGCTCTTTTTGTAGGTCTGAGGTTATACTGGAATTATTTTGCTTTGGCCCAAAGAATATCTGTTTTTGTTTTGTTGTTTGTTTGCCTGTTTGTTTTGTTTTGCTGTTGTTCAGTGTATATCTGAGGGCAACTAAATCTTTCAACCAAACCTAGAATTACCTACACCTCCTATCTTTCAGATGAGAACTTTACTAGACATGAATATTTTAGGCACGGAAGGAATTCTATTGTCTGTGCTCTGTGAAGTTTGTGATGACATGCCCTTGCTCCCAACCCCTCATGGATGCCCTCCTCTTGTTTGTGCTCTGTGATGATTGTGATGCAGAGCCAGCACTGAGTGCTTCCTTGTCCCCTTGATTTCAGTGTGTTTTTCAGTCTGACTACTCTCAAATTTTATCTTTTTTGTTGATTTCTTTAATAGGTTTATGATGTCCTAGGCAGAGTTTGATCCTTTTCATCAAATTTAGGAAAAATTTGATCACTATTAATTCATTCTGTGTGCATTAGATTGAATTAAGCAATAGCCAAGTTATTTTCTGTATATAAAATTTATTACAGTTACCCAAAACATCCTGCTGTGTGGAGTGTTAAGTGACTCATAAATAAAGCTGAAATGACAAAATTAATAGCACAGCTGTTCACAGAAGAGAATTTGTGCTCTAATTCTGTTTTGATTTTTCCTTTTTGGTAGCTAACTTGTCATATTTTGAAAGTCTGGTCAATTTATTTGCCTTATTCTCACTTTGCTATATTTTGGAGATTTTTTTTTAATATTTATATTTGTTCTAGTTACTTTTCTATTGCTGTGATGAAACAACACTACAAAAAAACAACTTAGCTTACACTTTTAGCTCATCACTCATCATTGAAGAATGTCAATGCAGGAGCTCAAGTAGGAGCTGAAAATAAGAAAACATAGAGGGATGCTGCTTACTGACTCATGCTTAGCTAGCTTTCTTATATAGCTCAAGGCCATTTGCTTAGGGATGGTGCCACCCACAGTGAGCTGAGCCCTACTATATTAATGTAAAAGTAAGGACAATCTCTCACAGACAAGGCCTCAGGCCTTTCTGTTGGAGGCAGTTGAGTGTCTCTCTTCCCAGATCTCTCTCTCTCTCTCTCTCTCTCTCTCTCTCTGTGTGTGTGTGTGTGTGTGTGTGTGTGTGTGAGAGAGAGAGAGAGAGACAGAGAGACAGAGAGACAGAGAGACAGAGAGACAGAGAGACAGAGAGAGAGACAGAGAGACAGAGAGAGACAGAGACAGAGAGATATAAAGACAGAGACAGAGAGAGAGAGACCTCCTCCATTAAGGCCACATTCCTAAACCTCTAAGAACTAGAGACCAAGCATTCAAATCATGAGCCTATGATGGTCTTCCCAGGTGACTCTAGGTTGTACTAAGTTGTCAATAAAAAAAATAACAAGGACAATGTTAGACTATGAGATTATGCCATAGACCCTTAAGGTTCTACTCATATGTTTTTTTATCATCATCATCATCATCATCATCAATAATAATATGTAGTAGCAATAATAGTGATGATCATGATAAGCACAACTACCAATTAGTACATATCTACCATGTTCAAACATCATGTAAAATGTTCTCTCATTTAATCATTCTAATAAACTTTGAGGAATATAGAATTTAACTTGGGAGTATATCATGCATGATGCAGACAATCTGATAACTTCAGAGAGTTCAAGTTCTTCACCAAACACTCTTTTTTCCCTCTCTTGTCATTCACTTGGGCTTTTGCATTCTAATTTGTACTTGTGGTGGTTTGAATGAGAGCAGCCCCCATAGGCTCATGGTTTGAATGAATGCTTGGTCTCTTGTTGTTAGAGAAGGATTAGGAGGTGCGGTCTTAATAGAGGAGGTATGTCCCTGGGAGCAAACTCAGTCTCTTCTGTTCTGTTCTGTTCTGTTCTGTTGTTCTGTTCTGTTCTGTTCTGTTCTGTTCTGTTCTGTTCTGTTTTCTCTTCTCTTCTCTTCTCTTCTCTTCTCTTCTCTTCTCTTCTCTTCTCTTCTCTTCTCTTCTCTTCTCTTCTCTTCTCTCTTCTCCTCTCCTTTCTCTCTTTGTCTCTCTGCCTCTGTCTCTGTCTCCATCTCTGTCTCTCTCTCTTTCTCTCTCTGCTGCCTGTGGATAAGGATGTAAGCTCTCAGCTACTGTTCCAGAATTATGCCTACTTGTCTGCTGTCATGTTCCCTGCCATGGATTAGTTAACCTTCTGAAACTGTAAGCAAGCCCCATAAAATGTTTTCTTCTATAATTTGCCTTGATCATGCTGTTTTATCATAGCAATAGAACAATAACCAAGACACCCTTGCATTGGATGGGCTTATTTGTCTTGAATTTTGACCAATAGAATATGGACGGAAGTATTATAGATGGCCTATGTGCTTGGCTAGTAAAAAATGTTCCAAGGGATTTTCCATTTTTTTCACATGGTGTCTATGCTTATAAGGAATGTAGAAGGCCAGTATTGATGGTATTAGAGTTGACTATATTATCCTGTATTCTTAAATCATAATATGCAAAAATTTCTCTCATTTGCCTTGCTTCTATTTGTATAGTACATGAATAATAAATTAAAATGTTTCCTATACTAATGAGATTTTAGGATTACTTGTTGTAGAGTCAGTATTTCCTTAACTAATGCAATATTGAGGCTCAGAGCGGTTTTCATTTTCAAGATTGGAGAGCTTAAAGAACATGCTCAAACACATATAACTAGCTGTAGATAGTGATGCTTGGCTTTTAGAAGTCATATTTTGTGTATGTATGCATGTTCATGTATATGTGTGCATTTGTAGAGGCCAGAGATAGACACTGAGTGTCTTCCTCCATTGCTCTCCACCTTATTTTTTGAGGCAAGATCTCTCACTGAACCTGGAACTTTCTGATCTGACAAGGCTAGCTGGGTAGCAAGCTCCAGGTACCCTCTGTATCTGCCTCTCTAGGGCTATGATTACAGGCACACAATACACCACTTCTCCATTTTTTTTGCATGGGTACCAGAGACCTGAACTTCAGATCTTTACACTTTGTGTGGCAAAGATTTTACCATCTGAGCCATCTCTCAGTTTTTCTAAAATTATTCTTACTTAAATCATGCTTTCATTACCTTCTGTTTTTTTGTCTTTTAAGGCTTCAGAAATGTTTTAGTCCTTGATTTGGGATGAAAATGTAATTGTACATACTAGAAATATTGGTAAAAATAATAGAAGGTCTAGAGCCTGGAGATCGGGGTCTTAGTGTGGAGTCTGTTGCTTTCTTGCTGTTTAATCAGGAGCAGGTCATGTTGAACTTGTCTTGTAAGATTATTTTGAAGATTAACATCATCATCACTTGCAACAGCCAGAACACTTAATGCTTTAATTTTTTTTCTATGCATGGACTCACCAGTTTGTGAGACAAGTACCATTATTATTCTTAATTGTGTAAATGAAGAAACAGGGATTAACTCTAAGGATTAACAGTGGTCTAAGGATATATCTAAGGACAATGTCAAATAATTTACTAATACTGTATTCAAAGTATTGCACTTGGTGTGTACCATCTAACACATACAAGGTCATGTTATATTTTTTCCTCTTATATTTTTATATCTTGTCCATTAAAACTACAAATGACATGATAAGTTCAACCAAACCCCAGGACAGCTAACATGCTCACATGGCAAGGGCATACCCCGCCCCCCAACAGGTGTTCAATTCAGGAAACCTCTCTACATTCCAAAATACCCCCACCCACAAACAATTCCTATTTCATTTGATAACCAGTTCAATTAGAATTATTTTATCAACTGACAGCTTCTAGAATTTTCCAGTGATGGAAAATTTAGACAGTCATTTTATGCCCAGTTCTCTTTACAACTAAGGAAGGGTAAGAAAAAATCATTTTTGCATTGAACTGCTGTCTAAATTTTTGTGCTTTTATCCATAGACTAAAGCTACTTGCAACCATAATTACAGTTTTTTTATCCCTTTACAGTGAATGGCGATGAGTGTATAAGACTCATGGTTGCTTAAGATGATGAGAGTTATTGACAGATGTGGGCTCAGCTCTAAACAAGACATTTATAGCACTCTCTCTAAGGTTAAGGGAACATTTTCAGAAAAGCAGGTGTGAAGAGCTGAAAGGTAGGATAAAGGACTGTAAAATGTCTTTTTTTGTTTTTGTTTTTGTTGTTTTTGTTTTTCAAGACAGGGTTTCTCTGTGTAGCCCTGGCTGTCCTAGAACTCACTCTGTAGACCAGGCTGGCCTTGAACTCAGAAATCCACCTGCCTCTGCCTCTGCCTCTGCTGGGTTTAAAGGCGTGTGCCACCACCACCCGGCTCATTCTTTAGACTTGATAAATTATTGCAAACAATATAGCTCGCAACGGCTGTGCTGGGGCCACACAAGATCGATGCTATTAACAATCAGCTGTGGAATGGGGAGGCTATCCTAGCATCCTAGCCCTTACTGTTGAGCTATTGGCTATTGGTAGGTTCTGAGAGACTGAGAATAACTGTCTTCAGTTGCATACCCACCACTGAGCCCATCAGTGACATCCAACTAATATCTCCAAAGTCATGGTCTAAGAGATGGCCCCTATTATACACAGTGAGTCACAAAGCAAAACAAGTAGATATAAATGTGTAAGAGAGATTTGTGGGGAGAAGATGGGTACAGGTGTGGTAGAGAGATTGGAGGGGGTGGGAATTGTGTGTGGTCAGTATGCATTGTATATATGTGTAAAATTCTCTAAGAACAAATCTAATTAATTAAAAAAACAATAACTCAAATGGCAATATGAATTCAAGAAAATGAAATTATATTTAAGCTAAGTTAATCTATGCGAATTGAATTGATATTTAAATTGTTTTCTTTATATGAATTTCATTATAATTATCCAAAACATCTCATTATGCAGGGTATTAAATAATTCATGAATAAAGCTGAAATGCCAACATTAGTAGCATAGCTGTGCACAGGGAAGAATTTGGGGCTTAAACTCAGAAATGATTGTTCTTTGTGGAGACTGAATATTATCATAAGCATCTCAAGTAGCTGAGAAAGATGACATTTTAGGCAGAGAGCAGGTGATAAATTAGCTACCAAAGTAAGATTTCAGAACAGCGGAGTTTGCGTGAGCACATTAAGAGCTTCCACACTCACTAGGAACCATTTTTCATCTCTAGCTGGCTTAGTTGGCCCATTTTGATCATGCTCTATTGGTCTTGGTATTTTTTTAAAGCTGCATTTTAACCTTATGCTATCCAAGGCAGTAGTGGCTGGCTCTACACTCTCTATAGTATGCCTGAGACATCTGGATTTTTCTAGTCAGCATGATCACAACCCAAGTACAGGCATTTCATTGGTCACTGTAAGGAGACTGATCCAGTTGAAGCACTACAAATTCGTGAGCGGGCCCCCAACCACTACAGAAATGCGTACAATGCTGAGAAGATCAACACAACACGTCTAGGTCTCTACCCTGTGGGTGTGAGCATGATCATGATCATCAGCTGATCACCTACATGACCCCTTATCTTTACTTAGGACACTCATGAGGTACATTAACTTTCTTCTTAAATTAAAATGGTTCACAACCATATATATCTAGATTAGCAGAGAAGCAATGTTCTTATCTCTGCTCTCGTGAATTAATAAGGAGCTCTGAGGGTTCTCATTGTAGTGATGCAGTGCTTGCTTGCTGCAAAGTATTCTTGGAAAACTTGTTGGCAATGTGGAAAATCCATTTTCAAGCCCTATTTTCTTCTATGTTGTATCTGTAACTGTTGAATGGTTTTAATATTGTAAACAGAAGGATATGCCTATTAGGGATCTTATTTTTAATTATTGGAGACCCATTGATCTGGTTGCATGGAAGGGCCAGTCCTTTTCTCCACAGTGTTATCTTTGGGTTCAAGAGGTCTCTGTAATATAATGAAAATGGACAAGTTCTTCTAGGTATTTTTTATTTTCCTGCTGCTTCTTTGAGTTGTAGTAGCCAAGGATTCTCTGAGTCAACTCTGGTTGAATATAGATATTATAACTCTTGATTTTTTTATGCCATGGTGTCAGGAAGTCTCCAGGAGAGCTATGTAAGAGGTCCTGGAGCACATGATCTCAAGATTCCTCCACTTCACTTTGGCTCCCAAGATAAGATGTCCTGGGAGTCCTTTCTCTCCTATCACACCTGGATTTACATCCTGTCACAAGAGAAAAGACATTGAGTCTAAGAGTCAAAACAGTTAAATGACATAACAAGAATAAGAAAAGTACAAATATAGCAATGATGCCTGAAGAATAGAAGAGGCAAGTTTTTTATTTTTTCTTAAAACAACAACAACAACAACAACAACATGGATTTCTTTTTATGAGAATACTGAGTAGCTTACTCAAGATAAAACAGCAGAACTAGAGGTAGATGTCTGGCCTTTTGATTCCCAAACTAGGAACATATAGGTATGAACATTATCTTTATTCTCTTCAGCTGGGGCAGACACATAAGTTGGGAGAGATTCTGAGTATATAGATTTTGACACCAGTGTCTACATCAAGAAAAGACCTAGGTTTTGACAAAATCCACACAGGTTGGGCCAGTAAAATGGCTTAGCATGTAAAGGCATTTGCTGCTAAGCCCAGTAATCACAGTGTAATCCCTGGGACCTTTATATTAGAAGGAGGCACACTCACACACTCATGCATGCACACAGTAAATCAATGTAATGAAGTTGTCTTTGAAAATCCATTCAGGTCATCTGCTGTAGCTATACCTCTCAGAGCTCCTATGTTTGATGCTGTCTACATTATTGTTGATTTTTCCTTCTACCAAGCATAAGTCCAGGATAAAAGTTTCTATGGTATTCATACATTGATGAAATCCCCTTTCTTCTCAGTACCATCCTTTGTTAGAATAGGACAGCAGGAATGGACCCACCCCAAGGACTCAGGTCTTGGTAGGCACTGGCCCATTGTAGACTTTTGATTAATGTTTGTTGTATGAACAGAGATGGGTCTCTAGCAGCCACATTTATCAGAGTAATTGCCAATTCACCACTCCCTCAGAAGGCAGCAGGGCCACACCAGAATTACCTGAGAGAGTTCCCTAAACAGAAAGTTGCTCTTTATCAGATTAGCAGCAACCATTTGACTTGTAAGGAACCAATTTGTAAGCTGGCTATTGAGTCATCAGGAAACCCGGCCTGAAAAGCAAGGGCAAATGAAGTCAGAAGGATCACTATATTGGTTCCTTTTGCAAACTTGCTGGAAAATGCAGAGAATGTGCCAGTTTGTAAGAAAGGAGAAATAAAAAGACACAAATAGGAAGAGAGAGAAAGAGGGAAGTCTCAGTACTGATGACACTTCTTATATGAGTTGAGGAACTAGCTGCTTTTGGGACCATGCCCCTCTCACTGAGTGCATGTAGTGACAAGATGTCTGCTGTTTGGGGGGGGGGCTTAACAGAGAGCCTCTGTTTCTAGAAAAGCCAAAAGAATCTTCTCTGAATTGGCTAAGAACATGGTCCTTCTTTAAGAACACTGACTTAATCTCTGGCTGACAAACCCTGATCTGGCCTGCCTGTATGTTTGGTTCTGTTCAAGCTGGACCTTAGTGCTTGCTGCTCTTGATCTTATCCATAGCAAGAAACTTTTTAAACATAAAAGTCTGAGATCCTATCATGGGACTAGTGAGCTCTAGGTGGGCATTGAAGAGGTAGATGGTGTTAGCAAGAGCAGCGTTCCTATTATCATCTCTGTTGTCTTGGGGCTTGGTTCCCAGTCGGCTGCTGCATCAGAAACAGTCTCAGCTATTTCTTCCCTGGGCAGCACCTAGTCTTTCTTGGTCTGATTCACTCTCAGCTGTTCTTGTGCTTCTCCAGTTCTCACAGGGCTTCCAGCTTCTTTTATCATTAAGATCTCCCCAGGGAGAGCAGCTTCACCAGCAGGAACCTGAGTGAACAATGGGAGTGGCTTCCAGAGATTTGTGATGAAAGAGATTTTTCAAATCAATTGCACATTGGCAATTTCATTTTCAAAGAATTGTTTAGCTCTGATGAATTAAAAAAACCTTAATGGAAGTTGATCAAAACTCATTTCTAGTATCATTTCTGTGGCAATAGAAGAATTCTGTATTCTAGGACTGTGCTGGACAGCTATATGTTAACCTGGCACAAGCTAGAGTTATCTGAATAAGCGACCTGCAATTGAAACAATGCTTCCTTAAGATCTGGCTGTAGGACATTTTCTTAGTGATTGATGGGGGAGGTCTCAGCCCAGGTGGGTGAGGTTACCCTTGGGCTGGTGGTCTTGTGTTCTATAAGAAAGCAGACTGACAGCAAGTGCTGGCTGACAGGAGCCTGATATAGCTGTCTCCTGAGAGGCTTTCACAGTACCTGACTAATTAATACAGAAGTAGAGGCTCACAGCCATCCATTGGACTAAGCACAGGGTCCCTAATGAAGGAGCTAAAGAAAGAACCCAAGGAGCTGAAGGGGTTTGCAGCCCCATAGGAGGAACAACAATATTAACTAACCAGTACTCCCCAGAGCTCCCAGGGACTAAACCACCAACCAGAAGTACACATGGTGGAACTCATGGTTCCAGCTGCATATGTATGCAGCTAGTAGGTCATCAATGGGAGGGGAGACCCTTGGTCCTGTGAAAGTTTTATGCCCAGTGTAGGGAAATGCCAGGGCCAGGAAGCAGGAGAGGGTAGGTTGGCGAGTGGGGTGTGTGGGTGTGGGGGGAGAGAATGGGGTTTTTTTTTCAGAGGGGAAACCAGGAAAAGGGAGAACATTTGAAATGTAAATAAAGAAAATATCTAATTAAAAAAAAAAAGAGAAAAGAAAGCAGGCTGAGCAAGCAAATAAGCAGCACCCCTCCATGGCCTCTGCTCTCTGTTTTTAGTTCCTGTCATGACCTCCTTAGGTGATGAACAATGAATCCCTTCCTCTCCAAGTTGCTTTTGGTCAGGATGTTTCATTGCAGCAATAGAAACACTAACTAGGACAAGGGCTTAGCATTTTAACCCATCCTGAATGGATGAGGACACTGAAGAAAAGAAGGGACAAAGCCTTTGTTTAGTTCTAGATGCCCTAAAGAACCCTTAAATCATCATCCATGCTCCATGTCTTTCTACAAGAGGCTCTCCTGAACCCACAATTTTATTCATATATATATATATATATATATATATATATATATATATATATATACACACACATATATATATGAACACTCTGCTAATTATGTATAAACTCCATAGTTCTTAATTGTATCTTGGTGTTAATAAGAATGTAGTGATACAAGACTTCATTATGTGTGTGTATGTATGTGTGTATGTATGTATGTATGTATGTATGTATGTATGTATTTGTGTGTGTGTGTGTGTATAGTTTCATTTAATCCTTCCATTACCTTATAAATTGACTATTACTGTCCCGTCTCCAGTTTGTAAATAGTAAAGCATGATAAGGGAGATTAAACAATCGTCTTGATAACAGCTCTCACTTACGAAGTGTGGACTTAGAAGCCAGTTCCAAGCGATCTGCATGTAGCAACTGAATCGTGCTTACAATACCTTTACTAGGGAAGAATTATTACTAAGTGAATTGTCTGAGGACACATAGCCTCTGGTTGGGTTTGTTCTCACCACTCTGACAACTGTCATGGAGAAAACACAGATATTCCTACAGCAGATCAGACTCCCATGTCAAAATACATGGGAAATTTCACACATGCAGCATTAAACATATGAACACATTTATTGTATTTGGGTCCTTAAGCAGATAGGAAGCTCTGCAAGATGATAGAAAAAGGTGATTTCGTGTTTGTCTCCCAAGTATAAACACTTGGCAGCCTTGGGCTTATCAAGTGTTATTAGACATATAAGTGAATGAACATAAAGTAATTTTGTTGCTCTGCCATTGACTGATTTTGTGATATTGGCAGTAATTTGGTCTCCCTGTTTTGCTTCCTTCACATAAGATGCTAAAAAAGAATAGAAGCATAGAATTAGCCCCTATCACTGAGATTTCCCTTAGTGCTGGCTGTTTTTGGGGGGATATTGAATATTAAACTAATGCCTTGGGAAATGCGGAGGTCTGGGAGAACAAGGTACAACTCGATCCTACGTATTCAGGGTGATGTTCTCTGAACATCAAGCCTTAACAGGAATCATCTGCTAAGTTCAGGACAGTATCAACTGAGCAAGGTGTAGAAGGAATGATGCAATGCCCCTAGCTGGTGAACTTTTCCACCCCAGGATTATTCCCTCCTGATATTAGGTCTGTGACAACTTGGCTCCCTGGCAATGGGGCCTTTGCAGTTGGAATCAAGGCTGTTCCCAGTAGACATGAAATCAGGAAATTGTTCTGAGTTGTTTGAGCAGGCCCAATAAAATTACATGAGCACTTAAAATCAGTGGAGGAAGTGTAGAGTCAAAGAGAGAGAGAGTTGTGGGGGGACGGGGTAAAAGAGCTATTGATGTCCACCTAACAGGACCGATTACAACATGTAAAGAACTGAAAAGACTGAACACTTAAGACATCAGATAATCAGATTAAAAAATAGGCAGATGAGCAGAATACATTTTTTTTCAACTAAAGAAATACAAATGGTCTGTAAGTAAATGAAAAATGTTCAGTATCCTTGGTTATTAGGGAAATGCAAATCCAAACTATTTTAAGAGAGGAGGGGGTGCTTACCAGGTCTTTCTCCTCCCTGTGGAACTATTGATAGTTGAAAGCTGACAGGAGGGAAAGTGGTTTTGCACCAGGGTAGTGGCAGCTTGTAGGTTTGACATGGTGCATTGATGGTTCTATGACTACGTACATGTATGAGCACTAACTGGACTGAGTGGGAAGTTTAGAAAAGAAGACCTGAAGTTGAGAGAGGGTTGATGAGAGGTATGTAGAGTAGTAAAAGGGTAGGAAATTACTGAAGAATATTTTAAAAAAATCACCACATAGCGATTCCATATTACCCCAGATTATCATTAAAAAAAAAAAAAAACCCACAAATAGCAAATTCTGCTAAGGATGGAGGTGGGGAGAAACTTAGACACTGTCAGAATGTAAATGAGTACAGTGCCATGGAAATCAGTATGGAAGCTTCTCAGACAACTAAAAGTAGAAGTACCATATGATCCAACTATAACAGTTCTGCATATATATCCGAGTCCGTTTACTATAGTGACACTTCAATACTCACATTCCTTGTGGTGTTATTCACAAGAACCAAGCTATGGATGCAGCCTTGGTGTCCATCAGTGGATGAATGGGTAAAGGAAATGTAAATACATACCCTTGGCTTTAGTCCACTGCAGAGAAAAATGCTTTCACGAAGACAAGGATTTCATTTTTCCCCCTTATATCTGAAAGTGTGGCATACGGTAAGGATGAGAAGATAAAGGGGTGGGGGCTATTAGGGAAGAGAAGAGAGGAATATAAGAAATTATATAGTACTACACCCATGTACAAGTACCCATGCTTGCAGGTATATGAGTGTAGTACTATCCACTGGAGAATGGGCACCCTTCCAGTGGCCATACCCAAGAAGAAAACTGACTCTCTCTACCTCAGTATTCATCAATTACCAATAGGGTAAGTATGGCCAACAGTATTATGTAATAGTTAGAAATGTCATAACATATAGAAATATACATATAGAAATATATAGAGATGAAGCCTTCTACTTTGTGCAACATAAAATTTAAAAAATGTAATAGAAGAGAAATAGTTGAAAGCAAATGGAGAAATATATAGCATTGTGACCCTCTGTGTGCTGGCTTAAAAGATGAAGACAAGGACCCTGAGCCAAACATGCAGGCAGCTCTTAGGACTGAATACAGCCACTGGGTGACAGGCATCAAGAGACCAGGAACTCTATAATAACTGCATGCAAGGAAAAATTCTAATATCATGAATGCCTATAGACAAAGAGCCTTCTCTTGTCTCCAAAAAGGAATGTAATCCAGGAGGCGCCTTAACTTCATCCTTGTGAGACTTGTAGTACAGTAACTGCCTAATCTACCATATTTCAGACCTCTAATGCTTGTGACATAACAAGATTGTTATGGGAGCTCAGTCTACCTACCAAAGCAGGAACATCTTTTAGCACCTCAACAATGTGTGTACTTGGCTACTCTACTGTAAATAAGCCGAAGAGCCTAAAAGAAGACACCAAGGGAACCTGGTGCTTGTTGAGTCAGAGATGGACAGCACCCATTGGTTCTAGTAATAAAGGGAACAGTTTGGACTTGGAAACTGAGGTGGATTAACAGATGGCATCTGAAGAAGTTCTGAGACCTGTTGCTGGAGATGTCTTATTTGGTGGAGAATGAGAAAAATAGCTTCCTGTTAGCTAAACCTGGTGGTAAGTCAGCAGTCATGGAAACATAGGAGAATACAGTTGGCAAGAAAGAGCACACCTGAGCAAGGGTGGCATATGGGTGACAAGGTGGGGAGCAAGATAGGTCTTAGATAAATAAGTCTAAGACAAAAACAACATCTCTTTGGATATTTGAAAGGAGCCACCTTAATTGAGATCATATATTTTTTTCTAGCCATAAGTTTTGAGGCTATATTATTATGTCTCATTAGTCATGATGGTTGTATCGTTGATGTAAGGGAAAATGTTTCTATTATATAGTGATGTTTTTTAATTTTAAGAATGATTTTTATTTTTATTTTTTCTCTGATATAAAGCCAGATTTCTTCCATTTACTTTTTCCCTGATATATAGGTTCCTCCCTTCCTATCATTCTGTCTTCTTCTATCTCATATACAATACTTTGCTAGAGTTCTACAAATTCTTATGTATCCCTTTCAGTTGGTGACCATGCATGTTTATAACTCTTATGTTATCTATTGATTTCATTTTTTATGTTTTACTTGCTCTGCATTTTAATTTGTTCAGTTATTTAGTGTACTTTTTCTATAATTTATCTTAGTTTGAAATTTTCTTTTGTTGTAGTTTAGTGACTGGATCTCCTATGTAGCCTAGGCTAGCCTCAAACTTGTGACCCTTCTGCTCTAGCCTCCTGACTGCTAGGATTGCAGCTGTGCACTACTGCTCTAGGGTGAGGTTCTTTATACTCACCTGTTTCCCTACAATCTGAACATGCCTTTCTAGATTAAGACTCCAAATTAGCATTTCCACACTTACCAAGGCTATTAGAAACATCTTCTGAAACTCTGTTCTGGTATTTATTTCTATCTCATGTTTTACTTTTGATAATGTGTTTGAAATATTTCCATATATTTAATTATGTATACAAATTATAAAACAGGATAATATAAGGAATATTGTATGCCCACTTCCAAATGCATGGTTTAACCATTACTTACAAACTCTTACATACTTTACTCTATCCTACCCCTTTCAGTTCTATCCCAGAGGGAAACACTTCTCTGAATTTTGTGTTAATTATTTAATCACAGTAAGCATAGACACATTTTAAAAGATTTATTTCTTTTTCTTAATTCATGTGTGTGTGTGTGTGTGTGTGTCACATGTGATCAGGTTCCTGAAGAGAATCAGAACCTTTGGAGCTGGAGTAGTTGTGAGTTGGTAGTTGTGAGACATCTGATCTGGATGCTAGGAACTGAACTAATTTCCTCTGGAAAAGAACCAAGTGATCTTAGCCACTGAGCTGTAACATTTATTTTTAATTAAGCTTGCTTAAAAACTTTTGTTAGGGTGTTAAAATGTTATAATCTCTCTTGGGATTTGCCTTGGTTTTTGAGCTTGATATTTTATTTCCAAGAATATATATTGTTCTATACTACTTCATTTCTTCCTTGCTCACTACTATTTCATACTAATTTGAGTGAGAAAACCCATGACTGTATCCACTGCCCTCTTGAAGGACATTTCACATTCCCATCCCTTGCTCTTACCCATTATGTTTCAGGTGGGTATTCTAGTGCCCCATCACCGACTTTTCAGTTAGGAACAAAGCTTCCATCAGGAGAGTGCACTGAGTAGTGAGAAACTGGGCGGTTGTTGAAAACTGTTTGGCATTGTGTCTCTCCTTCCCGCTTTAGATCTACCACTTGCTTACTATTCCATCTTGAGTTTTAGATTTCCCATATGGACGCTTTTCCCTTTCCTTGAATCATCTTCTGAGAGTTATTTTAATGACGATCGTCACACTTTCCCATCTCTGCTACAAAAATGTTGGCAGCCATCACCTTCCCCTGATTAAAATGTGAAAAATTCTGCTTTGAGGGAAATTGATAACTTTAGAGAAAGAATTCATATATGATGATATTTGGGGTCTCTCTTTCAAAGGGTTTGTTCTTTGCTGTTTGCCTTAACATGAGTCCTTTAAAACCCATAGTACAGAACACTCAGCATTTACTGTCTTAACCAAGAACGTGTTCAGACATTGATTAACAAGAGAGAAGTAAACCAAATATCAGGGAGGCATGTAATTCTGGAACATATGTGGAGGAGACTAAGAACATTTCATTGGAGCATGAGAAAAAAGGTAGGTTGTTAGCACACAGCAAAACACTACAACAATTGCTGGGCTGAAGCAGGAGAATTGAGCCCTGGTGTTACTTGTCCCATCCATTGCCCTTGATTTTGGTCACATCTTTTGCATCTGCCCTTAGGAGGAAGGATTGACTTTGGACTTGCCCATGTGACTTGCCTGGATAATGGCATGTGGGTCAAAGTGACAACTACCATTTATAAGAGAAGGTTTAAGAGGTTTTATATCTCTGATCTCCCTCTTTAGTCTCTATCACAATGCAGAGTTGATATTCCTGATGTCTGGGTAGTCCTAGGAGGAGAATGAGCACAGATGAACCAGAGCTGAACCTGGCTATGTCTTATGATAATGAAATTATGCTGGAGAAATAACTACGTGTAGCAGTATCAAAGTCTTTTTATTTCCTGATGGCCAAGAGAGGAAGTACATGATGATTTAGTTGTAGCGTTTCTCAGATTGAACACCAAATATTTTCTAATCAAAAATATTGAGATACAATAGGAGAGTAGGATCCAAAATATGTGTGTGTGTGTGTATGTGTATAGTTTGCTTATAAGTGTCAAGTGCTTCTATTTCAAAGTAGAACATGTAGAAGAAGCTAATGGTTGCCTAGAAGTGTACAATCTTTTCTTCTATTGTTAGAGAATTGTAGCTGATACTAAAGTTTCTAAGAACCATGGTCAATATTCCCACTTTCCTACCAGCTAGGTGGGACCATGAATGACACTAAGTTCTGGGCAACAAGATAGAAGTTGAATTGATATATGCATAATCTGAAATATATATGTGTATGTACACACACACACACACACACACACACACACACACACACACACACTGGGCCACATCCTGACAAAGAAGCTTTGACATCTTCTTGTTCCATTCTCCCCACCACATAGGATGAAATGAGTGTGGAATGGCAACTGATCTTCCACCAGATGACTAAAGGCATCTAAACCAATGGATGCCTAACTATTCATAAAAGAAAAATAAACTTCTACTTATAGGGCATGCCATTTTAGTCTCTGTCATAGTATCTAAACGCAACCCAGAAACTGAAAGCAATGTTTGTGCTTGAACAAATCAACAAGGAATTGTTACAGATGTTATTTAGAGATATTGAAGAATAGCTAAAAGGAGCCAGGCAGTGGTAGCTCATGCCTTTAATCCCAGCAGTTGGGAGGCAGACGCAGGCAGATTTCTGAGTTTGAGGCCAGCCTGGTCTACAGAGTGAGCTCAGGGCAGCCAGGGCTCCAGGACAGCCAGGGCTACACAGAGAAAACTTGTCTCAAAAAACAACAAAACAAAACAAAACAACAACAAAAGAATAGGTAAAAGGCTTGAAAAATTTTGCCAATGGGAATGGAGGAAGGGACCACTATTTTCCCCTTTAAATTGTACACAGACATTATTTCTGTTAAAATTACATTAAAATAAGTCACAGGCATGCACACACAAATTTATAATTTGTGATTAGCATCACCTAGAATGAAATGTTGCCACACTGGAGGTTGTGATTTAAGGCACAGGAGGAAGCACTGAGATTATCAGAGGTTTTATTTCAAACTGTACAACCGCTGACAAAAGTTTGATCAATGGCATCATTCTCCTATTTGTAATCCCAAAGCATAAATATGTTATCAGACAAGAGGAAGGGTGCAAAACAACCTAACTATTACATGACAGTCAAGATGTTTGGAAAAAATAAAAAGGTTTTGATGCAATCATGGGTCACCATTTGTACCATTTCAGAAGTAAATGAATCACTTACTGCCAAGAACTCTGCGAGGCTGCAAACTTTACTATCTGAAGTGTGATCATGATTTTAAAAAAAATATATATGTGACCCATTTGTGACATGGAATGAAAAATGCTGCATTAGTCTCAACAGCACCGGGCGGGATAAGAATGGTAACAAGACACTTTGCTGATGTTAGTCTTTGGAAACACAAGACGACCACCACAACCTCCTCATGTCTCGCTTTTACTTACAAACACCCCTAATGGATCTCCTGCTTTTTATGAGCTTGTGGCCAAGCAGCGTGTTTAGGAGTTCAAAACTATCAAGGCAATGGGAAATGAAATGAACTGCATTCATTCATCGGAGGAAAAAAAAATGAGAACCTTGAGAGATTAGATTTGGAAGGGTTCCTAGATGCTGTGTCCTGCAGTAGTCTCAATTTTGTGAAGCCAAGTGATGGTTGTTAATAGTCTAAAGATACTCAGTGACTCCCAAGTACTCTCACATAACAGGCCTGAAACAGAGGTCACAGAAAAAGACAGGGGGAAATTTGAAGAGAAAAACTCCAGTTTGTCTCTTCTCCTTGGTATAGATCGCTGGTGTAGGGGAAAAGTCTAAACTGAGGATTAAAATGGTGAGATTTAATTTTGATTAAGTCAAATTGGACTTTGAAGTACATGGAAGCAAGACACAGAGCTCAGTGAAGCTACTCTCATAACTGAATGGTGATCCAAAGGTGCAGGAAGTTTGACTCCAGGGCAAGGATTGGGGCCTAACCAGGAAGCGGTATCTGATGCAGGACACTGTTATAGGCCAAGGTCAAACTAACATGCGACTGTGCCTCCTTCAGTTCCCCTGATCCTCAATTCTGAAAGTCCTGAGAGTCTTTACCTGTGAGCCTTTGGGAGCATCCTGTAAGATTGATGTTGACAGATGAGAGGGACTAAAAGAAAAGGGAGTAATAGAGAGTGGGGTGACTCTCTGTATGGCACAGTGCAAAAGATGACCAGCAAGCATGCACTCACTTTCTCTTGTAAGTATAAAGCTTAGGAGACACATTTGACTATAGTTGCTATAGGAGGGAGACTCAGTCTTCTTCAAGGGCATGGCCACTGATAAGTTTCTTTACTCCAGTGGGTGGCCGAACCCATATAAATATGGAAAGCCCTAATTGAATTTAATGAGTTATAAAAAATAAATAAATAAAAAACAAGACACTAAAGGAGGATATGTGTTCGGGGGTTGGTATGAGACCTGTTGGATGGGCAAAGTGGAATTTGGGTATGAACATGTTTCCCTATATACATGTATGAAACACTCAAGAACAATAAATTCTTCTTAAAAAGAAAGAAAATAATGGAATGTGCCATTTTCCCCTTAGAAATGAGAATGAAAATTGACTGCAAGTTCAGGCTCAGAGGACATATCATTTGGAGAATCGATTGAGATGAAGGAACCCACATCTGGAATGGAAGGAGTGGGCAGAGGTAGAAGGAAAGTTTGGAAAGGTAATGCCCTGGAAGCTAGGGGGAGACAGTACTGTGGGGAAGAGCTTTTGTCCATGTCTGATGGAGTAGTCAAAAGCAAAGGCAAGACTGTCTTTTGCATTTAGCAAAAAATAAAATCACGTGAGACCCTGGGAAGACAATGTACAAGAAGCTCAGAGGCCACAAATATAACATGGAAGATGTCCACATGTGTACATCCAAGACCATATGTGTGTGATAAGAGGCATGTGAGTATTCTCAAAGCTGTGTGGAAGGAGTGATAGACAGGAGGTAGTTGCACAGAAGCAAGGTGGGCTGTGAGTGATGGTGTAAAATCCTTGGGGAGACAGAATGAGACAGGTCTAGGAGTCACGTGGGAGTAACTGACATTCCAAGAAGGGATCTCTTCTTGGAACAGGAAATGGGAAAAGAGTGGGAGTGGGGCATCTATAACATAATCAGTAGTTATTTGAAAAGCTTATTCACTTGGAACTCATAAGTAAAGAGATGATATTAATATCCAAGGAACTGCTCCCTGCTGACATCTGCTCTGGACAAAATCCCAGCAAATGCAGTATAGAATTTAGATGGCACAGTTTGAGTGGGAGAGAGATGTTTCAAATGTCTTTAGAGGTCGGTCAAGTGGTAGCACCTGAAGATGGGTGAGGATCAGGAAAATGTCATCCTGGCAGAGAAATAACCCTCCTTACATTCTGCTCTGGAGTAACAGACACATACAATACATCAAGTGTCTTTCATAGGACACAAACTTTAGTAGTGATCGACTATGAGTTGAGTTTAAGTGTGGATGGACTTTTGATTGGGATGTTAGGACAAGTGGTTAAGCCTAGCCAAAGTTCCACAGAGGATTTAGGGCCATATAAATTTTTCACTCAAAAGTATTGAATTTTTATCATGTGCAAACTACCATACTAGATTCTGGCCACATGATTTGAACAGGCAATTAGCCTGGAATCAAGTGTGGGAAACAGACATATAAAAAAGATACTTAGAACACAACCAGCTGCACTTGGCAGTGCATGCACTATTCTAGAAGATAGCCACAGCATTACTAAAATATTAATGTGTCCTATTTATTTATTCATATATTTCATCACGAACACAATTAAGAATTTCATTCTTCTCAGATAGAGTAGCCTTTTCAGCCTAATGATAGAGCTTTTTAGAGAAAACCACAGTTGCTATCCTTAGCTAACATCAGGTTTTAAAAATCTGAAGCCAAGTTGTGTGAGTTTCCGTTTTGATTCTGAGAGAGGATCAGAAAGAACACAGGTGCACTGTATTTGCAATAATTCACAGAGCTAAAAAGAGATGGGGGTAATTGATGCCTAGAGCTGCACGGAGGTTGTATAAACACTCCCTAACTACCTGTCACCCATTTGTGTCAATATTTATAAGCCAACAGATGCAGCTTCAAAGGATGCCTGCATACTTATTGGTTAAAGCAACTGGGAGAAGCCAGGCTTGTATTAGTAGTCTCACATTAGTTACCTTTCTGTTGCTGTGATAGAAGACCCTGACAAAAGCAACCTAAAGAGAAGACTTATTTTGGTTTCGAGTTCCAGAGGGCTACAATCCATCATGAAGGAGGAGGAGGCATGGCAAGCAAAAGCATGATGCCAGCAAGATAGTCAAGAAAGAAGAGAGCAAATAGGAAATAGGGCAAAGCTATAAATCCTCAAAGCCCACCCTCTTTTTGAGGTACTTCCTCTAGCAAGGCTCCACCTTCTTAAAGTCTCCATAACCTTCTCAAACAGGGCTACAAATCTGGTACCAAGTATTCAAACCCATGAGATTCTAAAGGGCATTTTTGCAATCAAACCATAACAGCTGTAAGAGGACTTTGATGTCTCTGTATAGGGCAATGACAAGGACTGTTAGTTGTAGGCGTTGTAGATACTGGAGAAATAGAGAAACCTAACCTAGGTTGGAATATAGGGAAGAGAAGGAAGGGGAACAGGTGCAGGAGAAATGATGGCATGGAACAGGAAGAGTCAGGTGGATGTAAAGTGTTCAACTAGACCTCAAAAGTAAAAATAGACCCAGATGTATACACCAACATGATGTGTGCATGTGTGTGTGCATGTGAGTGCATACAGAGCAGAGATATGAAAATGAGTGTCAGAGGTGAGATGAGAAAATGACCTAGAGCATGGTTGAGGTTGGAGGTTATGTGGTGTGAGACAAGAGATAGATTAGGATCAAGGGACCAGCAGAAGCCTGCATCTGGGAACTAGAAAGAGAAGGCCAGTTGCCTGGATCACTTCAGTGAGCTGAGAGTGAAGAGAAATGATTTGTATAAATACCCAAGACCTGGTTTTGAAGGTGATGTGAGATGCTGTATTCTACAGAAAAGAATCATGAACAGAGTTTTGGAGAATGATTACCTCTGTGATTTGGCCCTGTGTGATTATGTAGACACTGTTGGTAAATTCTTTCACCTGGTGGCCCTCAGATGCCTATGAAATTGTAATGTCGTAAGAAGATGGTGTCACTGCAACCAGTCAAGAAGCTATAGGATTCATCTCTGACTACCTGAGGGAAGCAGAAATTGTATCCAGAAAGTCAACAAATATGGGCACCACAATGCTTAATAAATACATCCTTCTATCACAGAGGTGCTTTGAGTACTGGGACACTGCCTCTGTACCTTACTGGAGAGATTTTTACCTTCATTCTTATTCTCCTAGGAGCCAGAATCTATTAAATGTGATTAAAACAGAACTTATCTGGAGTTGGGGCTGGTCTCTGAGCTAAAAATCCTGTGGACTACATTTCTAGAAAGAAGGAAAGAACCTTCAGAAAGCTGCCTTGCCAGGGTGGCTGTTCTGTGCTCAGAGTGTGGTATTAGGAACCATCATTTGTCCCCATTGTGGTAATCTGTCTCTTTCTGAAAGCATTTTGGGCTATGCACATTTTACCACTCTTAGAAAGCTGGTTTTTTTTTTTTTTTTTTTTTTTTTTTTTTACAAATTCACAAATAGGTTTCTAATTCCATTCTGCTCCTATCACGTCCCAGTAATTCTCACATTATTTCTGGAAGATTAGCAGGCACACAGTTGCAGTGACATAATTAGTATTCACAGGAGATAATGATGTCAAGGGACTTCGTTGCTCTTAGAATCTAAATGAAAAAGTAAGAATAGCAAAAGTTGGATGGGTGATAATTTCTCATCATAAATTGGGTGCTTGTTAAGAAAAAAAGAAGAGTTGTAAATGAGATTGGGTAATACAAACATACTGGATAAATCATTTAAAAGAATGTAGATTTAGTTTGTTTTCTGCTTAACTTCCTACCTATATGGAATCAGCATCCTCCTTTTGCCATGAAATAGTTAAGCCTGAGAAGTGTTTCAGGCAATAAAACACTGACTGGAATCTTCCCGACAATGCTTTCCTTCCTCTTCTTTTTTATGACTAATTGAAATGAAAGGCTGGGGAAGCTTAATGTTAAGGAAACACTGTGCACCCTGTGCTGTGCTGCTGTGAAGGGGGGTCTAGATGGTAGGGGCTCTCTGCCCTGGAATTTTAAGAGACCTAACCAAAGAATCAATATTTCAACTAGGTGCTGTGGTGGGTGGGCTTACGAACACTGTTAAGGTAGCTAGAAGATTGCTAGGTATTTTCTTGGGAGGGTTCATTCCTGTGAACTCTCCTTTATTTTCTTTTTAATCGGAGCTTTCAAAGCCCAGCTGCTTTGTCTGCCTTTGAACCAGTGAAGGTGACAAAAGAATCAGAAATGTAAATTATGCATGCTTCCATAAAGGCTGCTAACAGTTTGCTCCATGGTCGCCTTCAGAGAGGTAACCATAAGCAACTGTTTTATAAGGCCCAGGGTCTCTGGCCTCTGAGTTGTAAGAATTGTCCCACCAGTTTTTAAACCATGCTTCAATGTTCACCTGGAGGTGTGCTTGGAAAGGAGACAGTGACTTAGTGTGGGTGGCTGGGGCTTGGCTGACCATTGAAAATGCCTATGCTGGAAACTCAAACTTTGAATTTATATATAAACAGTATCTGAAGATGAAATATGTTGGAAGTACTTGGGATTAAATGATTTCATGAGAGTGGAGCCCCATAATAACATTAGTGGCTTTAATAGGAGAGAGAGAAAGAGAGAGAAAGAGAGAGAGAGAGAGAGAGAGAGAGAGAGAGAGAGAGAGAGACAGAGACAGAGACAGAGACAGAGACAGAGAGACAGAGAGACAGAGAGACAGAGAGACAGAGAGACAGAGAGAGAGAATACACTAAACAAGAGTATTTACTCTGCCTTTCCATGTGATGCTCTGGATACAAAGAATTGAGAAAATCCCTACCTGGTGATGGTGACATGCTCCAGAATAGTAAAATTATTTATTACTGTTTATTATTATTATTATTACTATTATTATTTAAATAAACTCAAATGATCTCAAATGATTTGTCATAGTAACAGAAAACAGACTGATATGGTTCATTTGACTGGAGTAACCCCTCTTTTATCTCTTTTACACGAGGTTTGGCTTGAAGTGTAGTTGTGTTTATCAACCACTAAGTGGTTGATATCAAATGGGTCATCACATGCTTCCTCAGAACCATCACCCCCTACTGATCCACTTCTAGACTCAGAGCTCTTTCTGTCACTCTAGGAATAGAAACATTACTTCTTAGCAGTTTAAATACTTCCCATATTTGATATTTGCAGGCCTTTCATCCTCAAAACTGTATGTTGTCACACCATGGTCTCCCAATGCAACAAGTCACTTACCCTTTGCTTTGGATTTTTCCAAGAGGCTCTCTGCAAAGACCCTGAAAGAAATGATGCTTCTTTCCTCTTCATCTGTGTTTCTTCTGATAACTGGGGTAGTGAAAATATATATCACACAATTAGAAGGATCCGAGAGAGAGAGCCAAAAATATTGATTCCCGCAGGCATTTTTTCTTTGTCCTTGGTGGTCTGCTCTGAGCTTGCTGCTGCCTCCAGCATCCTGTGGGCCACTGACTTGCATAAAACATGCTTTTTGTGTCTGTTTTTCCTACTGGCTCTTAGAGGACAGGGGCTATATATCCCCCTTACTCAACCATTCACCCTCAGGTCTTAGACCACTATCTAGCTCACTAGAAATGTCTAATAGATGGAATTTGCTAATCTAGAATCAGAAGTTCTATATCAGAGTCTTTCCCCAATTGTTGCACTGGCCATTTGACCTTTCACCAAACATTTTAACTCCTCAGAGCATCTACCTCCTCAAATGCAATTTAGTAAGAGTAAGACTGTTACCTCAGGTGACTGGAATATTAGATGGAAGCCCACAAAATATTGCCCAAGGGATGAGTGAAGAAAGAAACAGGTTATTTGAAAGATTCTGCTTAAGGGTTTACCAAGATATTTAGAACTACACCTAAGGATCAAATTAAACTGTGAGAAAGCCACACAGTTAGCACCTATTGCATGGCACCGCGTGGAATCTTCTTCATTGAGCTGTTCTTTCTCTTTGCTATGCATATGCTTCTGTATGTGTGTGCCATGTGTAGGAGCCAGAGCACATCATCAGCTGCCATTCTCAGGAATACCACCCACCTCCTTTGAGACATGGTTTCTCATTAACCTGGAGCTAACCAATTCGTCTAGGCTGGCTGGCCTATGATTCTTTCTCCACTTCCCCAGAGCTGGGATTATGAGGGCACACCACCACCTCTGGATTATTTTACATGGGAGATGGGTGTAAAATTATATGCTTTTGCATGCATGGCAAGAATCGTACTGCTCTAGCCATCTTTCCAGACCTCCTCAAATCATTTCTAATTATACTTTTTAAATTATTTTCATGTATATTGAGATAGAATGCCAAAATTACAAATGTCACACATTCCATTTTCTATATAAATATTGAGAAAGGAGATAGAACAATTTTTATAGCTCCCCATAGTACATCCACAGAGCATTTAGTACCATAGGTATAGTAAACATTTTTTAACAGCTCTAGTTGTCTGTTGGATTTGCAGCACCTGTGCTTTGTATTATATGGTCTTCTTTACTCTTTAAAAATATACTTTAATCTCCTAAGGAGTTTCATAGTCTTAGGATATAGTTTTTAATTATTTAAATGACTTATTCTTGAAATTTCTTGTGGAATATGAAATAAGTTACTAAATACCTAAATGAGATAGCTTGACATAAAGTAACCCTTTGAAAACATCAATCATTTGTGGTTTAAAAGGCTAGCACCTGGATCAGTTTCTTATGAACCAGAATAAAATTGAGTAGATCATAAGAGATATTATATTGTTAGGATCTGGGATGGAACTTCTGATAGCCATAAGATTGATTGCCTTGGGTTTGGTAAGACGATTAAGGACATTGCATGCTGCCAAGAGTAGACTATCTTGCTGAGAGATTGCAACCTACTACCGCATTCTGAGAGATAGCACAATACAGGTGCTGAAAGTGGGAGCAATGGGTGTAAAAATAAGAATTCTACTGACTTCATGTACAAGAGATCTAGTTGAACAACCAACTCTCTCCTAGTGGACATAGACATGTGGTCAAGTGAGGAGTATTAAATTCACATTTTCTTGCCGGTAAGAGGTATTTCTCACCGTGTATGTGTGTGTGTGTGTGTGTGTGTGTGTGTGTGTGTGTGTATGTCTGATATAAATATTACTTTTCACTTTCACCAGATCTAGGTATGTTGTACAGGATGGCCTGTATGTTGTACAGGAGAATGCTGATTTAGGTTACAGACTGTATCTTACCAACTGTCTTCCGTAAATAAAGTTCAGGACCACTGCTTCTGTAGAAGCTGTTGCCATGTGAGTGGGAGGAGGAGCGCACAGTGAAAACAACAGGGGAGTTATTGCAGATTTAGACCACCTCACAATTCAGAGGCAGTGCAGGTGGAAAGTGACTTATCTCTGGATACAGGCCACACCAGAATCTTTCTGGAAATCTCAATAACGGCAAGAGTCCTTAGAGGGACAGAGGCTGATAAGACAGTTTCCTGGTTGAGCAATGAAATGACAGTATAGGTTTAAAAGGAAAAAAGAAAGTGTGAAGGGACCAGATTTGCATGAAGGAGACGAAGGTGAGGAGAGGAATGGCTTGCAAGGAAGCTAACATCCCAATCCGAGGATTCAAATCTATAACTGAGAAAGCACAGGCATTAGAACATTCAATTAGTTATGTAGAAATGAAATGTCCAATACATTCTGACAGGCTACATATAAAGAGAAACAAATAATCATTCCTATAGTTAGGTCATAGATTATTTTATTTTCCTTGTTATTAACTTAAATATTCTTCTGTACTGGAGATGTATTTGTTTTGCAAGCAAAAATTGTTCTAATTATTACATTTTTAATGCTTGTTCTATTCCTGTATATCTAATTTATCCCAAACTCCTTGGCACATGGGAAACCAGAAAAACCTCCACTTTCATAGAGAAGAATAACTTAAAACACCTTTTTTTAAAAATCACAGTGACATAGATTCTGATTTATTCAACAAGGACTTAAAACAGCTAATGTGAAAGTTGACAGCAGATGCTGGGAACATGACAGAAAGGATAGCAGCTCTCAGCAGAAAGCTAAGAAGAAACAAAGGCAGGATGTACAACTGTAAAGTCAATAACAGAAAGAAAATAACTGAGTGAATGGGCCCTACAGGAGGATGTGCATACCAGAGAAGGACTTCAGAGAGCTTGAAGATGAATGGATAGAAATTGTCCATTGTGAACAATTTGTGATAAGGTGGTGTGCTAAAAGGTATTTTTGAGCTCAAGGAGAATGTGTAGCTAAGACTGTTGGACTGAGGATTTTCTCATTTTGAGAAAGTAATCAAACCATAGAGTTAAGAAACATAGTAAATACCAAGCAGGGCAAAATAAAAGACAACTATGCTTAAAAAAAATCACAATAACATTGATGAAAACAGAGAGGAAAGAAAATGTGAAAGAAACCAGATGAAAATGGATGCCTTACTTAAAGAAGAATAATTATCCAAGTGAAAAAGTTCTCATTAGCAACTGTGGAGTCCAGAAGGCAGTGACACAGCAGTTTTAAAGTGTGTTTAAAAAGTATTAAGAAAAAGAAAAAAAAAGAATAGGAAGAAATTCTAAATCGGGTGAAAATATTCTTCAACTTGAAAGATGCCCTGAGCTCCTGGTTATCGGAGAGAACTCATTCCTGGCTCCTGTTAGGAATTGCTAATGAGACTTCTTTAGACAAAAGGAAAGTTATGCTAGAGGGAGAGCTGGACCAGTGGGGATAAGGGGAGGATAAGGGCTGTATGATAGCCTTACCTTTCCTTCTGGCCTATTGGGATTATCTGCTGAGTTAAAGCAAGATGATAGTAACCCTTTGATAAAATGATGTCAGTAGATACAATCTCTAATAAGCCAGCAGCAGTGTACAAAGGAGAGCATAGGGCCATAGGATGCCCGGATGACATATTGTTTCATGTGTTTCTGTGGGGGTGCTTATTGGGTGAGAGAGCTGGTGGAGGAAAGCAGGTTGCAGAGTGGGTCTCATCTCATTGGTTGACAGCTTGAATAGAACACAGGTTTGATCATCTCCAGAGGAAGAGGATGCTGGTATCAGACAATCTTTACACCAGAACATCTGATTTTTTTTTTTTTTTTTTTTGAGGATGGCCTTCAGGGTGGGGCATAGGATTTTTCTAGTGCTTCAGTAGGCTGTCCACCTTTAGACTGGAACTGAGATACTCTGCAGAGTTGTACTAGTGAGTCTTTATAACCACATTAAGTAACACCTATGAGTCTCTCAGTCTCTTTGTCTCTCTATCTCTCTGTCTCTCTCTGTCTCTGTCTGTCTCTCTCTCTGTCTCTCTGTCTCTCTCTGTCTCTCTGTCTCTGTCTGTCTCTCTCTCTGTCTCTGTCTGTGTGTGTGTGTGTGTGTGTGTCTGTCTGTCTGTCTGTATCTATATCCTACTGGCTGTGATTTTCTGTAGAATTCCGAGTTGACACTAGTATATAGGAGAAGAAGTACAGGATTATTTATGTCAATTGCTACATAAAAAACTATTGACAAAGTTTAATACTCATTCAGGCTAAAGCTGTCAGAATGCCTACAGAAAAGCAACTGGTGGCATTATAGGGAGTGGTGAGGATTAAATGCTTTGCCTCTTAAGTGTGCATCAGGTGTGAAAGTACATACTAATCAACACTGAGAATATTCAGCGTTGGATTTTAAAAACCTTACCAGTGCAAGAAGGCAAGAAAAACACATTGTCAAAATAGATCAGAAAGGAAGAAACAAAACTTTTCTTATTTGAATATGACATAATTTTCTACATAGAATACACTATAAGGAATATAGAAAAATGTCCTTAAAATTAAAAAGTAAATTCCACAAGATCACTTATACAGAAACAGACACAGAAATCCAACAGACACAGAAATCTCCTCTCTATGTACCAACAACAAAAATTTAAAAATTAAAAATAATGCCATTTAAAATCAATCTAACAAAAATAAAATACCTCGAAGACAGAGGCAGGAGAATTAGAAATTCAAAGCCAGCCTCAGCTACACAACAAGTTAGAGGCTAATCTAAACTAAAGGAGACCCTCCCTATAAATACATAGCTGATAAGTTATAAGACAAACCTATTTGTATTTTAAATAATTAAAAGAAAGAACAACTCGAGGGCTAAGAGGTAACTACATATTCCACACCGTTTGCTATCGTATTTGTTGATATGCAAAATGTTATCTAAAACAAACTAAATTTAAGATTAAAATAATGGATCAGCTCAAAATGTGAAAACACATTCAGGAACTTTTGTCCAGCCCCTTTTCTGAATAAAGTCAGGAAAAGACACATAAAAATTAAGAATTCCAAAACAAGATGTGGAAGTCAGGAATAGTGATTTCACTATTACAACACCCCTCCCCAAATGGTACCAAATCTGAGATTAACAATATTATATGGCTTAAAACCTAAGCTAATATTATATGGCCAAAAAACTAAGTTATATAAATAACTCTATATCTGACTATGGGATGAAGCCATGGGAAGCTGCTACTATATTGGTCAGGGTACTATATTGGAGGCCACCCAGTGCTTTCAGTCTGTAGTATTTGCCCCTGGCCTAAACTCCTAACAATTCATTTCTTTTGTGAGAGAGTATGATGTACCTGTGTTTTCTTAGCTTATGCTATAAAAAGTTTGGAATCAGAGCAATATCAAATCTGAGGTAGGGTCTTGATCATGCCAAGTAGACAGAGCATCTGAAATCCAAAGCACTAAATTAAGGCAAAAAAATCACATAAAATCTCTTTTATGTGAGTCCTATAATTATAGTACATGGCTGCATGCTGGGAACATCTTTCATCCTCTCAAAGGACCACCTACCTTCTCCATTAGACAAAATTGTTAGTCTTTCAAATTAGTTCACACTTTTCTGCCCTTGAGCCTGTGATGATAGATCCCAACTCTTGAGTTATCATTGAGCCCTTAAGGAATCTCTCTCTCTCTCTCTCTCTCTCTCTCTCTCTCTCTCTCTCTCT
>NW_022196905.1:39073068-39080650 GCF_008632895.1 Mastomys coucha | reverse complement strand
CACACACACACACACACACACACACACACACAATCCCTGGCAAAAAGCAGCCAGCAATACTCATGCCATAGTCTGGCCTACCTTAGAATCTCTTTGACTTGATTGATTAATCCATCATAAAACTATCTCAAAGTCTCCCCATGTGTGCTAAATGGAGACAAGTTGTTATGTAATGAAACATTTATGATCTTGAGTCTGATTTCTAATACCCATGTTCCCTCCTGATTCCTCACTGCCATCATATTTTCTGCTATGTTTCTCTCTGTGCTCTGCTTGCCTGAGCTCCCACAGCACCACTCATTAAGCTGTACTTACAACACCCATTGGTTTCTGTAGTCTACATCTCCAACTTTTCTAAATTCCTTCCACAAAGTAATTCCAAAGTTCTGTACTCCATGGTCAGGTAGTCACAGAAACAGTAGACTTCTCAGTACCAATTTTCTGTATTGGCTCCCGTGCTTCTGGGTCTGTGTGAGGCAGGACATCATGGCAATGAGGCTTGGTAGAAGGGGCTCCTTAACGCACAACAACCAGGAACTAGAATTATTTATATATAGTATTTTCCCTTTGTCAAACTCTTAATTACCTGGAGAGATAGAATTTTGCAGAAAAAATAAGAAAATAAATAAACAAATAGATACAGACTGCTATTATTTTCCATTTTTCTGATTAATTTTTAGGATAATGGCCTTTGCCCTAGCTACTTTCAATGACTTCAACAAAATGTTTTGTTTAGCCATTTTTGTTTTGTTTTCAAATACCATTGTGAACTCATAGCTCTGAATAGACAGATGTGTTTCAATCCATTGCATTTAATTCTCTTATTCAAGTTCACATTATCCCTTATTTGGCTGGGAAGAATCTCTTTAAGTGCCTTCCACCCTGGGACTTATCTATTACATTTCTATCCCAGAGTAGGAGTGAGCTACTGATCCTGGAACCCTTGATTCCTGGTAGTAGAAATAGTAATTAGATACCTCAGTGTGCAGTGTTGTTTTACAAAGATGTTTATATATTTAGAATATCCATCTTTTAGGTTTTGATACAACTTAAAATTCTTCTTGCTTTGTCATTTGGCTCTGTTGTCTATAATGATTTTATTCCTTACACATTTTGTTTCCATGCCAACTTTTAAATTAATTTTAAAACTTCTTTAAAACTCAATTTCCGGGTCTAGACAGATGGCACAGCTACTAAGAACGTGTGCTGCAGAGGACTAGAGATTGGTTCTCACATTGTATGATTCAGACTCACCTACATCTCACATGAGATCTGAGATGGGGAAGGTCTCATGCTCTCTTCTGGCCTCCATACACTCTGCACATACATTCTCATATGAAAATAAAAAGTTAAAAAATCACTTTAAACATGCCTCACCATGCCACAGGGGCATGTGCTGCCACTATGTTCATGTGCTCCACTGGAGATAGCCCAGATGTCCTGCAACAGGCTAATGGATACAGAAAATGTGGTAATTTACACAATGGAATACTATTCAGCTATTAAGAACAAGGAGAGCATGAGTTTTGCAGGTAAATGGATAAAACTAGAAAATATTATCCTGAGTGAGGTAACTCAGGCCCAAAAGGACATACATGGCATGTACTCATTAATAAGTGGATATTAGCCAAAAAATATACAGAATACCCAGGATACAATCTACAGAACTCAAGAAGGTTAATAGCCCAAAGGGCCCAAGTGAAGATGCTTCAATCCCACTTGGGAGGGAGAAAAGAGTAATCATGAGGGGCAGAGGGAAGGATCTGTGTGGGAGAGAGGATCAGGAAGAGAAAAGGGGCACATGATCAGGTATTGGGTGGGAGACCAGGAGTGAAGCCCTGAGGGCCAGCAGAATGAATGGAAACAGGCAACCTCTGGAGGGAGGATGTGAAGGAACTCTCTAGAATGTACCAGAGATCTGGGAGGTGAGGGACTCTTAGAACTCAAAGGGAGGGACCTTAGATGAAATGCCTAACAGTGGGGAGAGGGAACTTATAGAGTTCACCTTCAGTAGAATGCAGGGTATCAATTGGAGTCATGAGTTTGCCATCCCACATTCAAAAAACTCTGACCCAGAATTGTTCCTGTCTAAAAGAACTGCAGGTACAAAAGTGGAGAAGAGTTTCCTGAGGGAAAGGAGGTCCAGTTTCTGGCCCAAATGGAGATCCATCTCAAGAGGAGGCTTCAAGGCCTGACACTATTGTTGATGCTGTGGTGTGCTTACAGATAGGAGCCTAGCATGGTTGCCTCTGTCTCTAGAGGCCCAACAAGCACCTGACCAAGACAGATGCAGATACTTAACACCCAACCAGTGGACTGAAGTCAGGGACCCCTGTGGTTGAATTAGGGAAAGGCTGGAAGAAGTTGAGGAATGGGGCAACCCCATAGGAAGACTAGTAGTCTCAACTAACCTGGATCACTGAGATATCTCAGACACTGAGCCACCAACCGAGCAACATACACCAGCTGTTCTGTGGCCCCCTGACACATATACAGTAGAGGACTGCCTGGTCTGGCCTCAGTGAGAGAAGATGCACCAAACTCTAGAGAGACTCGGGACCCGAAGGAGTGGGGAGGCCTGGTAGGGTGAGATGAGATGGTGTGGAAAGGACTGGTGGGTGGGGGAGTTGGTGAGGGGGTGAGGGAGTGGGTGAGGGTGGGGGCTGAGGAGTGAGGATAGGTAAAGACATCCTCTTGGGGACAGAGGGAGGAAGAATGGGATGAGGAACTGTTGGAGGGCAGACTGCAAGGGGGAACAACTGGACTGCAAAAAAAGATTAAAGATAATACAAAAAATGTTAAATGAAAAAAAAATCTCCCTTTCAAGATTTTGGCTGAAGTGAATCAATTAAAAAGACATCCCAGATCTCCCATGCTCTTGGACTGGCAGAATTAATATAGTAAAAATGGCCATCTTGCAGAAAGCAATCTACAGATTCAATGCAATCCCCATCAAAATTCCAACTCAATTCTTCACAGTCTCAGAAAGAAAAATTTGCAAATTCATCTGGAATAACAAAAAAACCCAAGATAGCCAAAACTATTTTCAACAATAAAGGAACCTCTGGTGGAATCACCATCCCAGACCTTAAGCTGTACTACAGAGCAATTGTGATATTAAAAAAAAAAAAAAAAAAAAAAAAAAAAAAAAAAAAAAAACAAACAAACAAACAAAAAAACCCTACCTGGTATTGGTACAGTGACAGATAGGTAGATCAATGGAATAGAACTGAAGACCCAGAAATGAACCCACAAACCTGAGGCCACTTGATCTTTGACAAAGGAGCTAAAACCTTCCAGTGGAAAAAAGATAGCATTTTCAACAAATGGTGCTGACTCAACTGGTGGTTAGCATGTAGAAGACAAATTGATCCATTCTTATCTCCTTGTACAAAGCTCAAGTCCAAGTGGATCAAGGACCTCCACATCAAACCAGATACACTGAAACTAATAGAAAAGAAAGTGGGGAAGAGCCTCGAGCACATAGGCACAGGGGAATATTTCCTGAACAGAACACCAATAGCTTATGCTCTAAGATCAAGAATCGAGAAATGGGACTTCATAAAATTGCAAAGCTTCTGTAAGGCAAAAGACACTGTCAATAGCAACAAATTGGGAAAAGATTTTTACCAATCCTATATCTGATAGAGGGCTAATATCCAATGTCTACAAAGAACTCAAGAAGTTAGACTCCAGAGAACCAAATAACCCTATTAAAAATAGGGTACAGAGCTAAACAAAGAATTCTCAACTGATGAATACTGAATGGCTGAGAAGCACCTAAAGAAATGTTCAACATCCTTAGTCATCAGGGAAATGCAAATCAAAACAACTCTGAGATTCCACCTCACACCAGTCAGAATAACTAGGATAAAAAACTCAGGTAACAGGAGATGCTCCTGAGGTTGTGGAGAAAGAGGAACACTCCTTCATTGCTGGTGGAATTGCAAGCTGGTACAACCACTCTAGAAATCAGTTTGGCTGTTCCTCCAGAAATTGGACATAGTACTACATGAGGACCCAGCTATACCACTCCTGGGCATATACCCAGAAGATGCTCCAACATATAATAAGGACACATGCTCCACCATGTTCATAGAAGCCTTATTATAATCACCAGAAACTGGAAACAACCCAGATGTCCCTCAACAGATGAATGGATACAGAAAATGTGGTACATCTACACAATGGAGTACTACTCAGCTATTAAAAACAATGAATTTATGAAATTCTTGGGGAAATGGATGGACCTGGAGAATATCATCCTGAGTGAGGTAACCCAATCACAAAAGAACACACGTGGTATGCATTCTCTGATAAGTGGATATTAGCCTAGAAGAGCGGATCACACAAAGTACAAACCACATACCATAAGAAACTCAAGAAGGAAGACCAAGGTATGGATACTTCGTTCCTTCTTAAAAGGGGGAACAAAATACCCATAGAATGAGTTGTAGAGCCTAACTATGGAGCAGAGACTAAAAGAAGGATAATTCAGAGACTGGTTCACGTGGGAATCCTTCCCATATTCAATCATCAAATCTAGACCCTATTGTGGATGCCAGCAAGTGCTATATGACAGGAGCCTGATATAGCTGTCTCCTGAGAGGCTCTGACAGTACCTAACTAATACAGAAGTAGAGGCTCACAGCCATCCATTGGACTGAGTACAGGGTCCCCAATGAAGGAGCTAGAGAAAGGACCTAAGGAGCTGAAGGGTTTGCAGCCCCTTAGGATGAACAACAATATGAACTAACTAGTACCCTCAGAGCTCTCAGAGACTAAAGCTCCAACCAAAGAGTACACATGCAGGGACTAATGGTTCCAGCAGCATATGTATAGTAGAGGGTGGCCTAGTCAGTCATCAATGGCAGGAGAGGCCCTTGGCCCTATGAAGGTTCTATGCCCCAGTGTAGGGGAATGCCAGGGCCAGTAAACAGGAGGGAGTGGGCCAGTGAGCAGGGGGAGAGGGGAGGGAACAGGGGATTGTTTTAGTTTTTGTTTTTATTTTATTTTATTTTTTTCTTCTGTTTAGAGGGGAACCTGGAAAAGGAGATATTGTAAATAAAGAAAATATGTAATAAAAAAAAGATTAAAAAAAAAGACATTCCAAGAAGCCTTTGTAACCTAGGCTGATGTACCACTCAAACTGCCATTCAGGTTTAAGAATTGACATTTTTCTCAAATGACAAAGCCATCTGGGAGTTGAGCTGGGGGTTTCTGGAAGTTTTCTTTGAGCCCTATGGGAGTAGGCATCTTTTCTTCTCCCAGGTGTTCTTTGCCTAAAGGGACACTGAGAAAATGCCAGTGCCATGTTAACACCAGGATGGGACTGAGTGGCATGCTGAGGCCACAAGAACAAACTAGATGACCTGGTGCCTTGGTGAGACTGTGAACATGCCTACATTTCCAACTTGGGAAAAAACTGTGTCCCTTTCTTATGGCTATGAGATGGAAAACGCCCTCATCTCACAAGCCACTGCAATGCCTTACTGAAAATATGAAAATTGACACATTAACTCCTCACAGGAGAGGTTGAAAATAACTGCAGATGAACAGAGGAACCAGCTGAACTCATAATTAGGCCTAAATAATTGTTATTAATGAGGCTAAAATTAAATGGAAACAATTTTCAAAGGACAAGAAGCATATTGTTGAAGAAAAAAGCAAAAGAAAATCTGGAAGAGGAGAAATTCCAGGTGTTGTCAAGAAAAACCAGGCAGACTTGACAGTTCAGAGAAAACGTAAACTGGTGTTGAAGACTAGGCCCATTGTGTGGGATCAATAGGGGAAGCACAGATCAGTAGTTCTCAGCCCTGGCTGAGTATTGACAGCATACGCTTCATTAAGTGTTGCCATTTGGCCTGTTCTATACCAAATGTCTGGCTGGTCTGGTTACCACACTCTTTTAAGTATACATTACAGTACATTATTTTAAAACATGGTTCACAAATTTGTAAGTGATCAAAAGACTGACAGCATAATATTTATATCATTTACACAGTCAAGATCAAAGATGGTGAGTGAGACTCAGGGAGATGCATTATTTTGAGCAGTTTGAGCAGCATGTTTGTGTGGTTCTGCAATATTGAGAATATATTTATATTAATCCAAGTAACTTTGAGAAATTTTCTTTAATGGAATGCATCTGGTTGACAAGGAGACTAGTGGGTGCTGCTGGGGAGTTGCTCTCATTGCCCTTCTTGAGAACATGGGAAGGTTTAGCAGGCTAAAGAAGATGGCCATTCTACTTCAACTCCAAAGGGTCCATTTTCTTTCCCTCTAGCCTGCAATTACCCAGGCCATTCTCTGCCTTTGCTGGAGGTCTCTGCAGCAAAATCTCTTTCATGCCAGTGGTTGCTGCCTCTCCCTCGTTAACACCAGCCACGTGGCCTTTTGGAGGAAGCATCCCCACTCTCTCAAGGTACTTTAAGCCTTCCAGACTTAGTGACATGTCTTCCGAAGTTCAATACCACAGACCCATCCATCTGCCTGACAGGAAACTCAAATGTCAACCTTTTTCTTTAGCTTCGAATTTGTTACAAGATGTGGCAGATTTTGCTATATGAACAATCACCCCAAATCTTAGTGATTACCAACAACTACCATCAGTAATTGCTCATGAGGGCAATGAACTTGTTAGTTTGCAGTCAAGGATAGGCTGTCGGTAGCTGGGATCCGATGAGTCTAGGATGGTCTTGGTTAGCTTGACTTCCCTCTCTTTGATTCGTCACCTTCGCAGCACGATTTGTGCTTTCTCGTGCCATGATATAGTGTTACACAAGGAAGAGGACAAGCGCACAAGAGCTCTTAGAGCTTAGGCTCAGAGCTAGGACAATGTCACTCTGAGCACAAGCCATGTGGTCAGCCTGGATTCATACTTTGAGAACACAGTCCCTCCTTTTGGTGGGAAAGTCTGCAAAGCATCACTGGAAAAGTGCATGGATGCAGTTACAAATTAGTACATTAATTTGGGCTGGAGATTCGACCCTTCCAGAGGCCTCTAGTTCAGTTCCCAGTACCCACATTGGGTAACTCACAACCACTTGTAACTTCAGAACTATGGGCACCTTGCACACATGTGACAGACATTACTTACTAGACATCCACGCACATGCAAATAAATAAAAATAATTATGCTATGTTATTGGTTAAGTGTGTGTACATGTGTGCATGTGCATGCACCTGTGTGCGTGCCTGAGTGTGTGTGTGTGTGTGTGTGTAAATACATGCCAAAAAAATTGCATGGGTCAGGAGAGGTCATAGAGCAACTTGCAGGAGGCAGTTCTTTCCTTCACTTCCACTTGTAGGCCCTTGTGATTGACCTTAGGTCATGGGTCCTTTATGACCTGAACCATCGTGAGAGCCCATGGTTGCACTTCTTCAACATGAGCCTTGTTTCTTTCTGGCATTTGGCCAGTGGTCACCATATTTGGGCTGACCACACAGGTCAACCAGTATGGGTTGCAGTTTCACAGTTTCAGGGGATTTGTTTCATATTATAATTCAGTTTCGGGGGGTTCAGCGTCCTCCTCTGCCCCTTCCCTGCAAGTGGAGGGCCTACCTCCAGAGAGCACATTAA
>NW_022196905.1:39008667-39065879 GCF_008632895.1 Mastomys coucha | reverse complement strand
CACACACACACACACACACACACACACACACACACACAGAGGCTGATACATTGTTCCCAAGGGCAGTTTAGTTTACTACAGAATTCATTTCTAGGACGTGCAACTGAAGTCTGCTGTACCTACATTCAGCTACCTGCCCTAACGTACTACAGATTTTGAAATACGGATTTTCTTTAGCTTCAGCTACTTTACATGGTAGTAATAAATTTCCTTCAGCAGCAGAAAAGTTAGCCTATTGACCCTTTAAAATAAATATTTATAAGTTCCATTTTCAGGAAAAGTTTTTCTCAATCTATTGGTTTGTATTATCTACAGCTCAATGTATTCTGCAGGTAGTTTAACATTAACATTTCCAGCAAATAATCCCTGGTCTTAACTATACATTTCTAGTGGGGCTGTGAGATCATTCGTGTAAATGAAGAGCCTTGACTCTGTGGCAGCCCTTTCTTATTTCAGTGAAAGGGGAAACTTTCATTAGGGCAGGGTTTTCATTTTGCAAAGCTTATTGCATTATGACTGTTGCATTGCTGGAGAGTAGATGAGTATCTATTTCTGTACATTAAGATCTGAATTCCATGGATGCTCGCTGCCTCCTTGAAACTAACGATGCCATTAATAGGTTGCTGCAGTGTGTGACTCGCTGTGGAAAGAGAGGGTGAGGCAGCAATCTTTAATTTGCTGGGGAACCGAACACCTTTATGCAGCTATTATTTCTGGGAGCAACCTTTACCTTCCTGACTGATCTATTTGCACAATACGATGAATGTTACAAGTTTACATGACCAGAGGCTAGAAATCACACGTTTCTTGAAATATCTCTGGCAGGCTGACTGTAAAATGTAATTCGTATTGCACTGAACTTGAAGGCTTTTTAATAATTTCAAAAAATTTACTGCATTTATATTGACTAAGTATCATTAATATGCTTATAGCAAAAATTGACTAATTTGAACACATCATGCAGGAATCTTTTATTATTTGGTCATATCCTAGGTTGAAGCTCACATTTAGTGATAGCTTAATGATAGGTAAGTATGCATCAGAATGGTTTGAACCCATTCCAGGTTAGCATACATATCTTAAGCAACATTAACTGCTTTTAGATGCTTAGTTATGTCTGACTAAGAACACAATCCTCTGGTGAAGTTAGTATATTTGCATGTACAAATCATGAAGCATTTTGGCCCTCTTAATGAGGAAAGTCTTGATATGCCTGAAAAATTTAAACTGCCAAGAAAATACATATATAATTTTAGCCCATGCTGAATAATAGTTTACACATGAGGGTTAATTCAGAGAATAAGAGGAAGAAGAGGAGGAAGAGGAAGAAAATGGGGAGAGGAAGAAGAGGAGGAGGAGGAAGAAGAGGGGGAAGAGGAAGAAGAGGAGGAGAAAGAGGAAGAAGAAGAAGGAGAAGAAGGAGAAGAAGAAGAAGAAGAAGAAGAAGAAGAAGAAGAAGAAGAAGAAGAAGAAGAAGAAGAAGAAGAAGAAGAAGAAGAAGAGGAAGAAGAGGAAGGGGAACTGCCAAATTGATTTCCAGAGTGGTTATACCAGCTTGCAATCCCACCAGAGGATCCAGCTATACCACTCCTGGGGATATACCCAGAAGACACTTCAACATGTAATAAGGACACATGCTCCACTATGTTCACAGCAGCCTTATTTATAATAGCCAGAAACTGGAAACAACCCAGATGTTCTTCAACAGAAAAGTGGATACAAAAAAGTGTGGTACATTTTGTGGTACACAATGGAGTACTACTCAGCTATTAAAAACAGTGAATTTATGAAATTCTTAGGCAAATGGATGGATTCGAGGGATATCTTCCTGAGTGAGTTTACCCATTCACAAAAGAACACACTTGTAGTCACTGATAAGTGGATTTTAGCCCTGAAGCTCAGAATACAATCCACAAACCACAAGAAACTCAAGAAGAAAGAAGACCAAAGTGTGGATACTTCGATCCTTCTTAGAAGGGGGAGCAGAATACCCATGGGAGGAGATACAGAGACAAAGTATGGAACAGAGACTGAAGGAAGGACAATCCAGAGACTGCTCCACCTGGGAATCCTTCCCATATTCAGTCACCAAACCCAGATGCTATTGTGGATGCCAGCAAATGCTGGCTGACAGGAGCCTGATATAGCTGTCTCCTGAGAGGCTCTGACAGTGTCCAACTAACACAGAAGTAGAGGCTCAGCCATCCATTGGACTGAGAATAGGGTTCCCAGTGAAGGAGCTAGAGAAAGGACCCAAGGAGCTGAAGGGTTTGCAGCTTCTTTGGATGAACAACAATATGAACTAACTACTACCCTCAGATCTCCAAGAGACAAAGCCACCAACCAAAGAGTACACATGGTGGGACTCATGGCTCCAGCTGCATATGTATCAGAGGATGGCCTAGTCAGTTATCAGTGGGAGAAGAGGCCTTTGGTCCTGTGAAGGTTCTATGCCCCAGTGTAGAGAGGATGTCAGGGCCAGGAAGTGGGAGAGGGTGGGTTGGTGAGTAGGGGAGGTGGGGAGGGAACAGGGTTTTTGTTTTTTCAGGAGGGGAAACTGCGAAAGGAGATATCATTTGAAATGTAAATAAAGAAAATAGCTAATAAAAAAAGAGAAGAAATTTGCAGTTACATTTAAGTGAATTTGTTTTGTTTAAATTAGCATACACTCAATGAGAAAATTGATGTTGGTTTTTGGCTGCTAAACCACTATTATGAGGATTAGAAGAAGTAGAAGTAGAATATGGTATTATGTCCTTTATACTTTTATAAGTATAAAGACAGTGTAGAGCTTACTGAAGTATGGTCCTATATGACACTTTGCTTTGTGGACAAGTAGTATTATGCATAAGGACTGGCTCATTTCAGGCAGGTCTATATGTATCACAGCCTGAAGTTGGCCTGACACTGTTTTTGAGTGGAGACTGTGACAGATGCACCTTATATAATTAATAAGTTCAAATCCCATCTCATGGGCAAGCCCATCTTTAGCCACTAGGTTCCACGGGTGTGCGTTGAATGAAACTAAGGATGTCTTTGAACTTTTCAAGCCTCATGTAGAAAGGAGAGGCTTAGACTTTATCATTGTTTCTAAAATGTCATCCTTTTTAGGGACCGTCTGCACAATTTTTGTTGTGGCCATCACCTATTAGTACCCTTACTTTATATTCTCTACAATTCCATGGACTATGGCCTAAAAAGGAAAATTACTGTTTCTCTGTTGAACAAAAAGCTAGTATCATGTGTCATAAAGGAAACCATAAAAAACATCACCAAATAACACATTGCTGATCAACCTACCATATGCTGCATATTATCCAACTTAGGTCTTCTCTGTATCCATTAAAGAGGCAGTAGACAAGGGCTACAGGGTCAGAAATGTCAGCATATCAGGGAGACTTTCTCCTTGACACACACAAGGATTAAAAAGAACTGAGATAAAAAGCAAATGTCCATATCATTTACTATCCACAGTCATATACCACCATGTGTCTCTGAAGCATGCAGACCTTCTTCACCAGTAGCTGGAGTGTTGCACTTTGAGAAACACTAACAGGGGTGGGCCCCTGAACACTGAGAGCCCATCAGTTATCTGATTTAGAGTTCTGAAAGATGGTGGGTCCCATGGCAATCAACACCTCCCTTTCACAGCTGGTAGGTACCAGAGTTTCCTCTCTACTTCAACCCTGCCTGCTGTTTTGAAAGCTCAGGTTCTATTAGCTGAGCCTCGCTGGGAACAGAGAGCAGCTGTTCACCATCTTCCCAGAAGTTCTGCTCTCATGTGGAAGATTGTTAGTGAGCCACGGTTTGGTCTTTACTTTTCCATGCCAAAATATATTAGGTCCTTTACTCATCCACTTTTCCATCTAGTCTTTTTTTTTTTAACTAAAAGAGCTGATGATTTTATTTTCACATTTCACTATATAAGTGAAAACCGCATTTTTTTGTATCACTTCCCCCTCCAAAAGTATTCTCTCTGTTAGGAAGGGAAGTTTCCTTGTCATGCATCTAGCAAACACTCAGGCTCAGCACCAAGATCTCCTGGTGAAACAGAACAAGAAATACAAAATGATAAAGAGCGCTTCTGCTCTTATCTGTCTGGCTGGGTCATAAGAGGCCGTGTGGGCACCATCATAGGGCGAGCGGGAGGTCTCATCATTGAAGGTCCTGGCATCATGGGCATGTGTCCTCCCATGGGTGGTCTCATCCCAGGAGCTGGTCCCACAGGCATCATCCCAGGAGGAGGGGGACCCATCATTGGCATCATGGGAGGGCCTCCCATGTGGGGTGCAGGCATCATACCAGGCCGAGGAGGACCAGGGAGGCTTGGGGGAGGTGGGATCATAGCCCCCGCAGGCAGAGTAGCAGAGAACGGAGCTGGAGGGATCTTTCCTTGTTGAAATGCAGCCATTGTTTTGTCAATCAGGCTCTGGTCCATCTCATCTTGAATGTCTGGCCCTCTCTGATTTACAACAGAGTGTATGTGTACCGTTTTAGCTTTTTGAACACTTTCTATGTTGACATTGGGATGTAAAAGCTTTTTTTAGAGGTCTGATGTCCTGTATCTTTTATTCTGAAATGCATTCCCCAAGAGACTCACCAAAGTAAATGGTAAGTGTTTTCCTAGGACCAGGATTTGATGTGCTGTCTCCTGTTCTCATTCCCCTTCTTTAGGTTTTGGGATCAAGGAGGCATCAAGCAGGATATCTGAAACTGGATGTAGCTTGCAGCTTAGCACTCTTCTGAGTGATGGCAGTGTGGCTTTGCCTGGGAGCTTGCAGAAACTGCAGATGGTCCAGCTCCACTAAGATCCACTGAGGCAGACTATCTTGGAGAGGGGCCCCAGAATCCATGTTTTAGAAATCTCCATAGGATGATGATTTAGCTGGGTTCTATATAATGTCTTAAGCAGTTTTGCATATGGCTCTGACTTTTAAGAAGAGTTGTTTTCACATAACAATACAACTTTCCAGCTTCTCTTCACATTCCTGCTATCTGGAAATGATTTCCAGACTTCTCCCCACTCCTGAAATTGAGCCTGTCAAGGTCCTGAGATAGCATCTGCTTGGAAGTCCAGGGTCACTTCCCAATTTCACCATGTATGCATTATTGTTTCTCCTACTGTGGACAGCAGTCAATGTACAATGCTCCATGTACATAGATCACTATCAGAAACAAAATAGAAGTTAGAGCTAGAGGATCATGTGATTCTGTGAGACTGGAAAAGAAGAGTTTTGTTTTTGAGTGGAAGTGATGTGGCTTGCTTTAATCTCCTACATTGTTTTCTTAGTTATGAGGCCATATGAAAACTGCCATCCTGCTTACTCTGGGTTCTGTATATTTGTCTTTGCAACTCCAGAATCCCTCTCTGTCTGTCCATAGCATCTCTCTGACCTCCGATTCCAGTTCACACTCTCCAACCTTGTTAACTCTTTGGTCCTAGCTTCCCTCAGCCTACCTTTACTCTTTGCTATTCAACTGCTATATGGCATTAATGCCCAAATGACTCTTCCATTGCTCATCAAGCCTCGTATATTGCTTTCAGTTTAGCATATTGATTTATTTATTCTCTTGCATGAATTTGGAAGACAGGACAGATCAGTGCAATTTGGAGCTTGATTTTACAGGATAGTTGTAGAATTAAGTGAAAAATATTTAGAAACTCCCATGACAGCATCTGACACATAGTACATACATCACATCAATGGTGTTTATGAATCAGAGTTTATTGTGTTTTTATTTGACAATAATGTTAATTATGAGCTTAGCACCTACATCAGCACACAGTTGTATTAACTAGATGTCACTGAATAAAGATGAGGGAAGAGAATGGGGTATTTCATTATTCACTATCACAGCTTATGGGAAAAATGCCCTGGGATCATGGTGGGAGGGGCTTCTGAAAGACTGCAGATAGGTTGCATGTAGGAGGGAGTTGTTTAGCTGCAGAGTCAAGGCTGAGCAAAGCTGTGCTGTAATCAGGAGAGATGGATGAAGGGATGCGCTGTATAGACTACTCAGAGTTATAAAAGAACATGGTGTGCTCTGTGAATGTTCCTCAATTCCTGGTAAATTCCATGTTCCTGGAATAAACAGAATGTGGAAAGATTAAGAAACATGAGGTTGGAAAGGTAGATAAATGTGAAACATGAACTTGCCCAAACTAGTCAAGTTTAGACATAATTTAGGGTTGGAATTGTACTCTATAAAGTTCACTCTGCCACCCAAGTCATGAGAAAGAAACTTTAATTATTTTATACCCCACTGATTGCATGATGGAGTCATATAGGAGAGAAGAATTTTACAGAAATTCCTACCCAAGATGATGGACCAGAGTTTTGCTACAAGTGGAGGAACTTTTGTCCTTTTGCATTCCACTGACTTTAAGCTTTCTGTGTCAAATTTTTAGCCAAGTCAATATAAAATTTGTGATTGAAACTAAAAATTGCCATAGTGGCAGTAGTTACTGTTGCCTTGGCAACACACACAAAGGTCCAGTGGAGGATTCTGGGAAGCAGGAGAGGCTGTAGGTAAATTACTATTTGGTTTACTTTGGTCTGTAAGTTAACACCACAGAAAAGCATTACTTGGCATTTCCTGACTTGGAAGTGCTTTAATTTGCTCCTTTTGGCAAAGTATTCCCATGGGCTTTGCTCTGGGTTTCCCCTTTGTGAGGCAGATGTGTGAGTCAATGGGCTTTGACAGGCCTTCTAGGCAAAAATAAAATAAAATAAAATAAAATAAAACAAAATAAAACTTTAACCTCAACATTCTTACTCTCTGAAAGATACTTTTTTCTTTTGGTTAACATGTTATTTCTAGAAAACTCTGTCAAGATGTAATGGCATAGCTGCATGACTGGAGAAGTATGACATCTGAAACAAACAGCAGAGAACACAAGTAACAAACAAACAAAGGATGCAGTTAAAGGCAAAGGACAATTCTGGGTTCCATCACTGAGCTAGGTCTCACAGAGACTTTGGGCAAATCAGGTTTTTTAACAGTACATTTGTTAGCTACAGTACTCTCGTTATCACTTAGAATCTCAGTTTCATCTTAGAGAAGCATATAGTAACATGTATCCTCCCCTGGGACAACTGAGGGACAAGTCATATGGAACAATTGTGTGCAACCTCTAAAGTGCTATATAAAATATGTAAATTCTTTATGGTATAGGAATTTTGATTGGAGAAAGAGGAGTTAAGAGCAATGGCAATTGGGCTGTGACAGAGGGAAAAGGGCTCCAGGAGAACAGAACACGATGCTTCATGGAACCCAGAGCTACTTTCTCTTTCTGTTGGTCACTCTGAATGATTTGCTACCCACCTTACAGAAGCTGTTGCTTTATATATGTTTTACATGCTTTATATATATATAGATTGTCCTGAAGATGCTTGTCATCTATAATTTGATTCCTTGGGGTACAATAATAAAATCTTATAGAACAGATAGCTTGTGTAACAGAAATTTTATTTTCTTATCATTCTGGATATAAGTAGAAGAGCAAGGTGCCACAAGGCTGGGTGTGGCAAAACATTTGGTGGTTGATAATCTCCTCATCTACCTCATGTAAGACAATGCATCCTTTTCTCTGAGCCTGCATTGTTTTGGCTCTCCTCTTCCATCGATCAGGATACTAATTACATTTTTTTGCAAAAATCATTCTCTCCACTTAGATTTTTTTGTCTCCATTCATCCCTGTGAATTACACTTTGTCTTCTTTAAGATCTACCTGGTTGGGTGAGATGCTTCACCATGGAGATAATAGCACCTTTATGGTATTTGTCCTATTGCAGGGCAGTTATCTGTTATTAGGCTTGCCCTTTTAACTTGGATGATGGCAGTCTTGGGAGGTAGACTGTCTTCTGATGTTCCTTCCATCAAGTTTCATATTTTATTAGTAGGATGGTTGGCTTTTGTCAACTTGACACAAACAAGGATCATCTGGGAAGATAGAACCTCAACTGATAAAATATCACCATAAGATTGGCCTATGGGACATTTCCCATATAAATGATTGAAGAAGAAGGGCCCAGCCTACTATGGGCAGTGCCACCACCAGACAGATGGTCAAAAGTTGTATAAGAATGCAAAGTGTGCAAACCATGAGGGGTAGGTAAGGGCATCCCTCCATGGCTTCTGCTTCAGTTTCCTACCTCAGGCTCCTACCTTGAGTTGCCAGCCTGACTTCTTTTCATGGTTGACTGTAAGTTGTAATATGAACTAAACAAATCTTTTTCCCTTCAAGTTGCTTTGGTCATGGGTGTTTATTTACAATGAGAGGAAGACAAATACGACAATTAGGAGGCGTTGTGATTGTATTTGGAGAAAAAGAGTCTTTGAGGAGATAATTAAGTTTCTGTGAGATTAGAAGGACAAGACCTTAGTCTAATGGGGGTAATTAGTATCCTGATCGATGGAAGAGGAGAGCCAAAACAATGCAGGCTCAGAGAAAAGGATGCATTGTCCTACATGAGGTAGACGAGGAGATCATCAACCACCCAATGTTTCACCACACCCAGCCTTCTGGCACCTTGCTCTTCCACTTATATCCAGAATGGTAAGAAAATAAAATTTCTGTTACACAAGCCATCTGTTCTATAGGATTTTATTATTGTACCCCAAGGAATCAAATTATAGATGGCAAGCATCTTCAGGACAATCTATATTTTGCTAGTTTTTGAACCATCAGAGACTGGAAAATAATATGTGCTAAATAAGCCAATCTAAACAAATGAATGTGCAACCTAAGCTCAAATGGTCATACAGGACCTAGGTCACACAGGCTCAGATGGTCACTTACGCAGGGCCGGATGTTAAAACTAGCTGTGTATTAGGCACTGAGCATGACCATGGAGACTTAGAGATAGAATTAACTTGAGTTTTAGTCATAAATAAAGTCAGAGTAGGTGGACAGAGAATCAGATGAGTCCAACCAAGAGCTATGAGCACAGGTACAAGCTAGCTTTAGAGTAGATGTCAAGGAAATTCAGTCTGACAGGAGCCTGGTTGGTAACAGTTGTTTAAGTCTTCCAAAGCCCTGTCAGCTATTAGGGCAAACAAGCTTTACACTTGGTACTCTATATGGCCTTAAACTATATCCTCAGCCTATTGCAGTAAATAGACAAATAGTGGCTATTTATCTAATGTTTGTTTCTCAAAGGAAATAAGTATATGTTCTTCACTTTTGTCTCCATCCAGCACCTAGATCAAGACTTGTAGGTACTTAATACATACTTACCTATTGAGCAAGATAGGCTCACCAAGATGGTTATCAACTGCTGTGACTCTTGCTTAATAAGGATTCCTTAGTGACTAAGAACCACTCAGAACAGGGATCTTTAATAGGTTACTGTATAGGTTTTAAAGGGCTGCAGTATTTACCAGAAATGGAGGGACGAAAACGCAGATGTATATTCCCTTAAGCCCTCCCTTTTTTTCTTCAATATTTAGTAGCTCTGGCATTCCTTGATATGGTAGTTTGAATAAAAATGCACTCCCACCCCTGCCATGGGCTCATGTGCTTAATTGCTTGGTCCTCACTTTGTAGAACTGTTTGGTAAGGATTAGGAGGGGTGGCATTGTTGAAGGAGGTATGGTAGTGGAGGTGGAGGTGGGCTTTGAGGTTTTAAAATCCCATGTTATTCTAGAAATCTCTGTCTGCTTTGTTCTTGTGGATCAGATGTGAGCTTTCTGCTACTGCTCCAGTGTCTTGTCTGCCTGCTACCATCTTCCTCACCATGATGGTCTTGGACTCATCCTCTGAAACGGTAAGCAAGCTCCCATTTAGATGTTCTCTTTTATAAGTTGCTGTTGTTTTCTCATGGCAGTAGAAAAATAAGATACTTGGCTCTTGACTACCACATTTTTACATGCCCTCTGTTTGTGTTTTTTTTTTTTTTTTTTTTTTGATCTGACTTCCATCTTTTCTTATCAGGTTATATATTTGTCTTTAGACAAATCAAATAAAATTAGGATGATCTAATCTCAAGACTCTTAACTTTATACTTTTTTTCAAATAAAGGCAAAGTCTCAGATTCTTTGGGGACATCTCTTGGGGGACCACTGTTCACCCCACAGAGATCACAGAACAAAAATGTCTTCCCAGGGATTAGGCCAGGGCAGTCATTGCTGGAACTTAGATGTGAGATGAAATCTTTGGCTATTAAATTGTTTATGGTCTCATATCAGCTGGTGTATGCTGTCTGTTTGGTGGTCCAATGTTTGAGAGATCTTGGGGGTCCAGTTTAATAGAGCTGGTGGTCCTCCTTCTCCTCAGCTTCTTCTAGCCTTCCCTAATTCAACAATAGGGGTCAGCTGCTTCTGTCCATTGGTTGGGTACAAATATCTGCATCTGACTCTTTCAGCTGCTTGTTGGGTCTTTCAGAGGGCAGTCATGATAGGTCCCTTTTTGTGAGCACTCCATAGCCTCAGTAATAGTATCAGGCCTTGGAACCTCCCCTTGAGCTGGATCCCACTTTGGGCCTGTCGCTGGACCTTCTTTTCCTCAGTCTCCTCTCCATGTACATCCTTGTAATTCTTTGAAACCGGGTCAGAGATGTGTCTCTGGGATGGCAACCCAATCCCTCACTTGATGCCCTGTCTTCTGGGCTCTATAAAGTTCCCCCTCTCTACTATAGGGCATTTCATCCAAAGTCCCTCCCTTTGATTCCTGAGAGTCTCTTACACAAATACAGTAGAGGACTTCTGGGTCTGTATTCATTCAGAGCTGATGCACTCAAGAGACCTCAGGGAACCTAGAGATCAAGTGGAGTGGGGGATGGGGGCATGCACATGGAGAGAGGGAGGGTGGGGAGGAGGTGTGGGATGTGGAGCAGTTGGAGGGTGTATGGGGGTGCAGGGAATGGAATATGGAGTGTAAAAATAAATTAATTAAAAATTTTTTCCATGGTCACAGAGAGCAGAAGGAGGAAATTCAAGGGCCAGAGCACAACTTGAGTTGATGCTAAATCCTTAGCCACTGATAAAAGTTCCTTACATTGAAGAAAGAACCCAAGATACGAGGACGAGTAAAGAGTTGGAAAGACAATAGAGCAGTCTTTAAAACCTTGCTTAAGAGTACAGAGACTGGTAAAGATCTTTTCTCAGTTTGTTGGTTGCCTTTTCATCCTATTGACAGTGTCCTTTGCCTTACAGAAGCTTTGCAATTTCATGAGGTCCCATTTGTCAATTCTTGATCTTAGAGCATAAGCTATTGGTGTTCTGTTCAGGAAATATTCTCCTGTGTCCATGTTCTTGAGGCTCTCCCCCACTCTCTTTTCTATTAGTTTCAGTGTATCTGGTTTTATGTGGAGGTCCTTGATCCACTTGGACTTGAGCTTTGTACAAGGAGATAGGAATGGATCGATTTGTATTCTTCTACATGCTAACCACCAGTTGAGCCAGCACCATTTGTTTAAAATGCTGTCTTTTTTCCACTGGATGGTTTTAGTTCCTTTGTCAAAGATCAAGTGGCCATAGGTTTGTGGGTTCATTTCTGGGTCTTCAATTCTATTCCATTGATCTACTTGCCTGTCACTGAACCAATACCATGCAGTTTTTATCACAATTGCTCTGTAGTACAGCTTAAGGTCCGGGATGGTGATTCCCACAGAGGCTCCTTTATTACTGAGAATAGTTTTACTATATCCAATAGATACAAAGAACTCAAGAAGTTTGACTCCAGAGGACCAAATAACCCACACCTTGAAATTTTTAACAAGAAATTTGCATATACTTTGATTCAGATATTCCTTGAGGAAGGCAAATATCTGGTTGGAAATGTTTTCATAGCTCTTGGAACAACTGGAAATAACTGATATTTCAAACAATAGCTGATTGTTTGAATTCATGAGTTATCATCTAGTCAATGGATCGAAAACCAGACTTGCATAAGAACCAAAAACAAATGATGATAGAGTGTACAGTTTAAACTAAACTCATAATCAGATATTGTATAAAAAAGTTAGATTTAAAAATGTATTCAATATTGTCCAATTTTAGTTAAGATTATTATACCTTGTAAAAATATAAAGATACATATACTCATAAAGAGCAATTACAAAAACTGTTAATTCTTACCTTTGTTCTTTTGTCATAAGCACATATTTGTAGTATAAAACATCTTTAAATATGAAAAAAACATAGCTGGGGCTCAATTTTTCCTAGACTTTATGCACTAGCTGCTTTATTATATATTTAGCTAAGCCTGTTGAGCTCTCATGTAATTTGCATGGTAATTATAAATAATAGCATTCACTTTTACACTAGAACGAAGTGAGAGCTTAAGTAAAATTTTTAAGCATTTGCAAAGGACAGGTTCCAGGCTGGCTAGAGTTCTCAAACTCATTTTGCTTTCCTTGATTCTGTTGAATGCTGAACCCTTTGCATTGTCCATACACTTGGTCATTAATATCTGGAAATCTAACTGCTTCTCACCTTTGATCTCTTTAAAATGATTTGGAGTTATATTAGGTGGAAGGGGTGTGAGAGCACTTTAAACGTACAGCTGTGCAGGCAACAGGCTCATGATCAGTATGCCTGAGGACACCTGGTGGAACATGTAGCTCTGAGGAGGAAAATTCTCTTTGAATCCCAGATTGTCTTGGAGGCTGGTTGAGGGAGAGTTCTGGACTCACTACTCCAACCTGAGAGACTTGCCTTTTTAAAAATGAATATTTGTGTATGTGTGTGTAAGCATGTGTTAAGGTGCCCACATAGCTCAGAAGGAACATCACAGCCTTTGGGGTTGCCGGCATAGATGTGGGTGCTGGGATCTGGATTGGGGTTCTCAGAGAGAGCCTTAAGTGTTTTCAAGCACTTAGGTATTTCTCTAACCCCAGTCATGGATGGAATTCTTTTCTTTTTTTAATGCCTTAGTGGCATGTCTTTAAGATGTTAGAATAACAAACCTTTACACAATGCAAATAGAAAATAATCACTACAATGTTGCAAATAATGACAGAATTAATTTATTTATTCACTTTATAGCCTTATCACAGCCCTTTCCTCCCTCTCCTCACAGTCCTACAGTCTCACCACTCTCCTCCCATTCTTCCCTCTCCTCCTTAGAGAAGAGGCCTCCAAAGGGTACCAGTCCACCTTGGCACATCAAGTCAAAGCAGGGCTAAGCACATCCTCATCTTCTGAGGCCAGACAAGGCAACCCAGCTTGGGGAAAGTGATCCACAGGCAGGCAACAGAGTCGGAAACAGCCCTTGATTCAGTTGTTGGGGGATCCATATGAAGACCAAACTTCACATCTGCTACATATGTGTAGGGGGCCCAGGTCCAGCCCATACATACTTTTTGATTGGTGGTTCAGTCTCTGTGAGCTCCAGTCAGTCCCAGTCAGTTTACCAACAGCCAGATTGTAGGCAGAGCTCGGGGAGTCTTAAAGAAGAGTGAGGGGAGGGATTGAGGGAACTAGAGGGGTTAAGAACACCGCAAGAAAATCGATGAAGTTCTAACACTCATTTTAGAGAAGCCCAAATAGGCTCAGGGCCAAGATATGTGTGTGTCAAGGGAGAGAGGAGGGGGACTCTCCCAAGGCCCCTTAATGATACAGCTGGAAGTAATTATGACTCTTTGGATTTTCAACACTGTATCATATTGTCTCTAGACACCACTATGTCCCCATTTACCCTCTCATAAAGTGATGGTTACCTCTGCTTCAGCCCAAACTATGCACAGAAAATGGACCCCCTTTTCTCATTAAGAATAGTGAATATAGGAGTCTGGATAACTCTCCTTCTGAGACCTTAGTTAGCATGTGATTCTACCCTGGAGATGTTAGATGTTAGAATAACAAACGTTTATTTAACACAATTCAAATAGAAGCTAATCTTATGTGACCTGTGGCGACCATGGACTCCCACAGTGTTCAGTGTTCCCACACAGGGTCACAGATAATTCTGGAAGGCCTGTCTTATGTTTCATTACAGAAAGAAGACTTTCTTACCATCAGTTTACAACCAGGTGCTGTGAAGAAGCCAAGATTATCTAAGCCTAGCCCTTTGTGGTAGTCAGTTGTGTTCTATTGCTGAAAGTAAACACAGAACAAGGCAACTCAAAAAAAAAAAAGGGGGGGGGATTACTTATTTGGCTCCTGGATTCAGAAGGTTCAGTTTGTAGTGGCCACAGTGAGACATAACATTGTGGCTGTATATTTCCTCATATCAGATAGGAAGCCGAGAAAGCTGAGGAAGTGGTAGGGAACAGAATAAGCATCTCCAATAACTTACTTTATTCAAATATGCCTCACCTCCCACTTTCACCATCTCCTAATAATGCCATTATATCATCCATCCATCCAGGCAGCAATCCGCTGATAGTTCGTCACTCACTGATGGGTTTTGATGACCAGACACAACTAGAGTCACCTGGATAGAGAGAACCCTAGTAGAGGGACTGCCTCCAGCAGATGGCCTATAAATAAGCCTGTGAGGGCATTTTCTTGATCAAAGAATGATGGCCCAGCTCATTGAGGTTGGTGCCACCCCTGGTCAAATGGTCCTAGGATGTATAGAAAAGCAAACTGAGGAATGCACAAGAAGACACCAATAACAGCCTTACCCAATGGTCTCTGCTTTAGTTCCTGCCTCATGGTTTGCTTGAGCTCCTACCCTGGCTTCCTTTGCCGATGGGGTATAATGCCGCATAAACCGCTGCCTCCCCAGGTTTGCTTTTGGTTACACTATCTTATCATAGAAACAGAAACAAAAGTAGGGCACAGCTTCAATAACCATCTCTTTTACACGCATCAACCTGTAGTTATCAGCTCAAATGGTGAGATCACACCTCCATTTTCCTGATCACTATGTCAACTTCTGAAAATTTCCATACTTCCATTTTCCTGATCACTCTGTTAACTTGTCAAAATTTCCATCTTGACATATTTGCACTTCAAAGTTTACCCCTAGGTAAATACATTGATTAGATCAGACCTCTCAGGCTCCAATCACTTCTCCAAAGCCCAATTCAAACTTGCAACATATGAATTTTTGGTGAGAATTACATATTCAAACCATAGCTCCCTTAGACCTTAAAAATCTAGTGATTTATTAGAGATATAGAGGCAGTCCATTCTATTTGCAGGCAGAATGTATTAAGCTTTTTTTTTTTTTTTTTGAGAGAGAGAGAGAGAGAGAGAGAGAGAGAGAGAGAGAGAGAGAGAGCATTAAAATATTCAGTGGAAGGAAAAGAAAGAATGGTTCATTTTATTACTTCTGAATTTGTGTGTGTGTGTGTGTTTGTAATGCATACAAAGGCACTGAGCTAGTGATTTTTGCAGAAACATTTTTCATTCACAATATCCCACAGACTAATTGAATTAGGATATGCGTGTGTGTGTGTGTGTACATATATATATATATGTGTGTGTGTGTGTGTGTTATATGTTATTCAAATAACTTCTGGTATTTAAATCTGTAAGTTAGGAATATGTAGACCTAAACTTGACAGTCACAAGGTTGTGAATATTCATAAAAATGGTTCCTTTTATTATTGTGTTTGTATGTGTGTTTGTGTGTTAAATGGAATACTAAGTTACATGTTGTGTACAGGTGATATCCAACAAAGAATTGGATTACATTAACAATTTTCTACAGTGATTGTTCAAAAGATTAGGGTACTTATAATTACAGATAAGTATTGATATGATATGGGTATAGATATGGATATTGCTATAGATATAGATAACTACATGTATTTGTATCCATAAGTTAGAAATGTTTAAATCCAAACTTAATACTCAGAAAGTTGTACATATTCATAAGGACTGAGAAAAGTGGAAATTACAGAAGTAATTTTGTATGTGACCCAATTTCTCTGGGAATCTGGTGAATTTTCTATCAAGTAAAATATGAAGGCCCTGGAACCACAGAAATGTAGAGTTCCCCAAACTTAGAAATCCTGCAGGATAGCCCATTCATTTCACAGATGATTATACATATGATCACCTTTCCTTTTATGGTTTGGTTCCATTTTGAGTATTTATCATGTTACTGACTTACGTGGAACATGTAAAGTTAATCTTTCTCTCTCTCTTTCTCTCTCTCTCTCTCTCTCTCTCTCTCTCTCTCTCTCTTTCTTTCTTTCTTTTTTTCTTCAATACAGGGTTAATCTGTGTAGTCCTGGCTGTCCTGGAACACACTCTGTAGACCAGGCTGGCCTCGAACTCAGAAATCCACCTGCTTCTGCCTCCCAAGTTCTGGGATTAAAGGCGTGTGCCACCACTGCCCGGCAAGTTAATTTTTCTTAAAACTTACCTGTGATACTTTTAACCAGTTAAGGCAGCTTATTTTTCTCCCATGCCATTTCACCTAATTCTCCAGCATAGCCCTGCAATCCAGGGTCCAAGGCTAAATATAAGTACTACTTCTTGGAGAAGAATTTATTGAAAAATCCACTCTACTCCAATTACATTAATGATTTAGTGTGTGTGTGTGTGTGTGTGTGTGTGTGTGTGTGTGTCTATGTCTGTGTTTGTGATTTGTTTTGTGGGTGGTATCAGTTATCACTATTTACAAATATCTGGCATATTTATTTGTCCTTGTACATGCAATCTTGCTTTTGTGGGCAAGAACATAATGCTGGTAAATGACACTTACATAATTCATATTACATGCTGGGAACTGTTTTGAGGGAGCGTCTGTAGATTTTCCCACTTATTCTTTACAGGAGCCTATGAGGAAAGAATTCTTTGAATTCCATGTTAAAGACAAAGACAGTGAGGCACATAGAGAAAGCAAATTGCCCAAGATCCCAAGTCCTTTAGCAATGCTGCTTGCTCTTTGTGTGGGTACAAGTCCACCAATTCTGTTCTCTTGTATAACCTTCATTCTAAAAATACTGCTTATGTCTTTTTGACTAGGGAATAAACAAAAGGATGTCTAGCCTGCTGGAAACATTGCCTCTCCTTGTCTCCTCAGATACTGTCACAGTCCCTGTAATAAACTGCCAGAATTTCACAGTGAATCATGAGGAAGTAAAGCCATGTGCTCTTTTGTTTACCAAAATCACCTTTTCTTTAATTCACCAGCTGAACTTTTCTAGCCATGATGCTAAAATCTTCCTAATGACCAAAACCAACCATAACTATCTTTGTTTTAGTCTGAGTGGTGGTGGAAAGATGCACTGTGTTCCTGGGAAAAAGACATAAAGCTTCACTTGCTATGGTCCATAAAGTATCCAGAATAATTCTATGCATAGTCATTAAAGAACTCTATAAAAGGCACTGAATATTGAGACCACTCAAGCAATCTGATTGCTTAATTAAATCTCTAGAAATGCTCAATATGCACCAACTGAAACTGTGTCACCCAAGGAAAGAGCAACATGCTGTCTTTTTCTTTCTCCCTTTTCAGTTTTAGTTTATAATACCAATAATGACCTTAGCTCTGGCTTTCTCCTGGAGATTAATGACTAGCTAGGCTTTATGGCCCTCCACTGCCCCTTCAGTGGACTACCAACTCCTCCCAACTTCCCATTCATCTTCGGCAAAACACCCCTCATCTTACCTTGGCTTGCTAAGGAATTCCAGTGTTTGTCAAAGCTGGTGGGGATTGGTGTGTGAATCGTGATTTGTGGATTCTTGGAAACCCTGTGGCAATATTGACATGGTTGAAGAGAATATCCTGAATAACCTCTGAGGTAGCCTTCAATACACTCGGTGTGTACACAAAAAGCTTGCTTCTCTTTTCTCTGAATTTCTGTGTGATTTTTTTTCTTAAAAAAAATCTTACAATAATGTTTTCTGTTGTTAAGGCTTTGTTCTCTTGTCTTTCAGGATGTGATGTTTTTAAATGAGACAAGATCCTACTCTGTCATCTATAATGGTCTGGGATTCACAGTGTAGTTGAGGTGAACCTTGGACTCACAGACATCCTCCTGCCTCATCTTCCAGTGTACAAGGATTAGACAGTGTTAGTGCCCAGTGTTAGTACATTACCTTCTGAACCCAATTTATGTACATAAAACATTTTAGAATCACCACACCACAAAACCTGTTTTGAAGTCAGATGTGATAATATTCCCTCTTAGAAAATAATTCTGAATACTGTCCTGTGCAGACAAGTTTTGTTTAACTGCTGCCGAACCTGCTAGTACTGTTGGAATAGCCTGTAAATGGTACCTATTCTATTTCTGCTTCCTTTGCTTTATAGCTGCCAAAAGATAGAAAAACTCTTAGTCTGTGATCAGTTTCTCCAGCTCCACAGCATGAACATGTAAATCTACAGCTCCCACTTTCCATCTGTGCACTGCTCTGTCCATTTGTGCAAACCTGTATCATTGGTCTGAATGTCACTCCTGTAGCAATGTCACAATATTTTGCACCTACCACTTGAACAGTGCTTTATAATGCAGAGAGTGTGGAGGTAGGGAGTTGGCTCAGTTGGTAGACTGCTAAAGATCTGAATTTGATACCTAAGATCTGTATAAAAATACCTGAGTACAGACACTCAAGGGAACCTGTAATCCCAGAGTTGGGGAGGTAGAAACTGAAGGAGGATTCTGAGGACTCCCTGGCCAACCAGTCTAGTCAAATTGGTGAGCTTTGGGTTTAGTGAAAAGCCCTGTCTGAAGATATAATGTAGACATTAGTAGAGAAAAACACCTGATGGAGAACTCTTTCCTTCCATATCTCGTTTGCACACTTGCACCTGCATGCATGTGACTAACACACACACACACACACACACACACACACACACACACACACACTCCACACACTACAAGATGCTTTCTAGGGTTTATGATTAATCGTGTTCTATAGAAGAAGAAAATAGAATGACTTGCCTCAGATCATATATTCGATAAAGAAAGGGGATATTCTGGATTTTTAAACTCTAAATGCCTCTTTCTTGGATTTTTCAATTTCCTATCTTCCAAAGAAAACATATTGTTTGCCCTTTTATCCCTTACATTTCTCTCCTCCTGTGTCAGAACAAGTGAAGGGTCTTACACAATAGCAGTGGCTACTCTTCACCATGAGCTGTGTGCACTTTCTCGTGTATCATTTCCTGTTATCTTCATAGTGTAATGAAGCAAGAGCTGCTGCCCCATCCTGGAAGAGGATGCTGCCACTCAAGCAAGTCAAGTGTGGGACTGGTGTCCCAGCTCCCACAGAGATCATGCCAGTGTTTGCACTCTGGCTACCATGCCTGGCCTGTCAGTTCTCTGTAGATACTTTATGATTTGGTAATTTTTTTCTTGTTGTATAATATCAACAATAGCAGCAGATCAGTGAGCTGACAATGAAATATTTGACAACTCAGAACAAATCACTTTCCATGTGGTTGTTGACCACAAATATGTGAAAATACTCCCAGTTGGAAGCTCACTCAAATAAATCTATCTTTGAAAACTGCATGGGATAAGCTTGGATACTCAATTCAAATATGACTTAACCTAACAAGTATTTTCATATTTTTAATTTTTATCAACTGTGACATTGAGTGACACCATATAATGGAAAGGTGGTTGGTTGGTTAGATTCATGTAAAATTTGAATCCTGGGCTAAAATCATAGAAGGCATATCTTAATAAATTCACTGTGGGATGAGATAATTCATTTATTTAATCCAGTTTTGTCCTTGGGAGTAAGGCAAATCCAAGAAGTCTGGGCAACTTGGTCTAAACTTTGAGTGGCAGTTGGCTTCTTTATTCTACCAGAGAGTCATTAATGGGGCATATATCAACCATGCCCTGGGGACTCTCTTAGGCTCCAGGAATCATATCACACTCCACTGTGGACCTGATATTGACCTAAGGTTTCCTTCAGAGAACTCAGGGTCTAACAGATAGACACTGGGGTCTTTGTCACAACATCACCCCATAATCACTTGGGTCTTCACTTGGGAGCAATGCTCTTGCCTGAGCTCACCCCGAGTTCAGGCTGATCCTGATGTAACATCATATACTTGATGTAACATAGAGAACGCTAGGAACATGCACACAATTCCTAGCCAGGGCTTTCTCTTAGTGTCCTGCTACATCAGGGTAGGATAAAATACAGAACTTCAAAGTACCCATCACATAATCCCAGGCTAATCTTGGGCATGGATTGGCACACCAAGTTTTCTTTTTCCTTGCAGTTTGATTCCAGTGCAGATCTCTGAAGAGGTGACAAAGACCCCTGGAATTCTCCACAGCCCTTTCCTCCTTCCTCTTCTCTGTGACTTTTTGTGTGCAACTTATTCTGTGACTGAGCCATTGGGGCATCATGTTCTTCATCTGATATGAAGGATAGCATATGGAAGCTATGACCTTAAGCATCCTCTTAAGGTCAAAGTCAGGTAAAGTATAGAAGTGATTCCAAGCATGCACCACAGAGAAAAAAGGAAGTCTTGAGAAATAAGATTGTTTTGTACATATTCAAGTTCTTCATCTGTATGATCTTATTATACAGCCTCAGGAAAAGACAAACATAAACACAAAACCAAACAGAACCCCAGTACCTTGGAACTCCAGGGTCCATGGAAATTTGTTTTATGTTGAGAGTTTCCTCCCATGTCTTCATACTCTGGAGAACTTGGTTTGCCATCAATATTTAAAATGAAAATAAAGTAGTTCTTAAGAACGAAGATCTCTTAAAACATAGTGCTACTTGAATGTCAAGAAGCCATTATGTTTAATAGCATTTTTTAAACTATTAAAGTTGAGTGGTTACTTTTTATTTTGCATTTACTCACTCATGGGAGACATTTATTTAGTCTTGTATGCTACAAATAGTGATTCTGTTAGTACAGAAGATTCTCTTCTTGAATAATGGTCTCATTTCTATAATATATCTTAGAGTAAGATATTCATATATTACAGAGGAATGAAAATGCACAAACTGTTAAGAGGACAGAAATGCTGGGAAAGTTATACCTATAAAGCTTCAAACTTGCAAAATCAAGATGTGTGAGAACTCTTTTGACTTGCCAAATACGTCTTAGTTTAGCCACATTTGGGGAAACTGGCAACGTTAACAACAAAGAAAAAGATATTTAAATTATTCTGTTGATCAGCTTCTGATACCATCCCCTTCTGTGACATAATTTAGAAATACAAGAGCTGAAAAGTCTGGAACATAAACCTTTATATTTAAGAGAAGGAGAGAGGGAGAGAGAGAGAGACAGACAGACAGACAGGAGAGACAGAGAGACAGACAGACAGGCAGAGAGACAGAGAGAGAGGAGATAGAGAGAGAGAGACAGAGACACACACAGAGAAAGAGATTCTTATACATGAGAACATTGTTTACACAGTTTTCACTTTTGCCTCTTCTCCCAAGCCCTTCCTTCTCCCCATGCCCTCTCAGAACCATGGATTTTTGTATAATTGTTGCTGCATAGATATTTTTTCCTTTTTCTTTACTTTTTGAGTCTCCTATCAGATGCACAAAGTTAATTCTATGAATTCTAAATCAGAGAACACTATAAATTTCAGACTCAAATGGTACCATATTCTGAGTCTGCATTATTCTGAGTACAAATCAGAAATATAGAATGCACCATGAGCAGCCAAGGGCACAGATGTGTGACATGGGCAAACAGCATGTACTTCTTTTGTAGACAGTAACTATTACTTGAGTATCTGCAAGTCTAGGGGTCCTGTAGTGACCTGTGGGTGGTGCCTTTTAATGAAAAGAGCCACTGGCCATTGAATGCCTAGTGAATGGCAGGCACAATGTCCTGCGCTTGATAATTACATCTGGAGAGAAGTGACTAGCTAAGATTTGCCAGTGCTTCTGATGTTCAGCTCTGCTTCTTTGGTGTTGTGAAATTTATCAGTGAAATAGAGGAGGCTTCTGAGTTCTAGTACTGATACTATGCAAGGAGATCTTCTTTGCTGGGGAGGTCAATTGTAGGATATTTAGCCATCTCTGGCTCTTCTCATTAGATGAGAAGAACAGTCCCTTTCCCAGAGTTGTGACAACCTAAAATGTTTCCAGATATGGCTAAGAGTCCCCTGTGAGTCACTGAGAAGCACTGGGGTGGATGAAAATGACTTCCAGTTTCTCCTGAAGCCATCTTCTCAGGCTTAGACACTGCATAGAAAAGGATGTCTAGTATAGAACTGCCTGGGAAAAACATCCCAAGATTCATTGTTCCTGGATCTGTTCAGGGAGACGTCCTGTCTTCGAAGCTATCTCTGCGATGCCACTCCAGAAGCCAGTTCTGATTGGTCAGCTCAGATCAATTCCTAGCATTGGGGATGAAGCATTAACTATACAAGATAAATAAGAACTGGAGGAGAGAGAGTATTCGATCCCCTCACCCCCAGCCATGCCAGGTTAAGGGCGTCTCAAGGTGGTAGAGAGACCACTGATGACAGAGAGCCAGGGTCTATGGCAGAAAAATTAATCATGGCTACTTCCCCCAACAACTCTCTGAGGCACACAGAGAGTAACTAAACAGCCCAAGGTCACAGGGCTAATGCGTAGTCTGTTATGCAGTCATTTTATTACCTGACTCAAAGCAACGGGTAATGAATAGCATGGACTAAAGAATCAGCTTCATGTGCAATTCCAGGGCTGTGAGAGTTAACAAACGCCCAAGCCCAACATCCAAATGTATTTGCTGGGCCTCCCTGCTGCTCAGTGACTTGCCTGTCACTGATTCTAGGGGACAGGGTGAGAGACATGCTTTCAGGAGTCTGATATAAAATTCAAATTAAAATATTTCTCCCTCCAGTTATAGTAACAGAGATGGCTGAATGATGTGTTTACATCATGTCACTGCAGCACTTTCTTCTGGCTCATTAGGAGTTAACTAGGCTTTTTTTTTTTTCTAACTTAGGAAAGCTGTGGTAATGTCTGCAACTGTTTCTGTTGGGAAATGTGCTCTGAATACTAAACCACTGGCTCACCAACTGACTTTGGGAATTCAGTGTGCTTCTAAGAAAGGAGGGGGGGTGTCTAAGTAGGAAACTCACTCTACTTTTAGGTGATTTATTTCTTCTAGGAGATTTGAAGTATTTGTTCAAAGTTTCAACCTGCTGGTTGAATTTCTAATAATAATGAAATCTCTACAAGTTCCTGTGCTACGGACCCAGGAAGACCTGAAGCTAAGACTTTATGTAGTGATGAGAACTTGTGCAATCAGTTATAGTCACAAGCCATCAATATTCCTGTTTTAATTGGAGGCCTTGGCTAATCATACCCAGGCAGAGTACATGTCACTGTATCTCAAGAGATTTCCACTCAGTATTGACCTCAGAATTGATTTACTTACATTGGATAGAAAGGAAACACGAATGTCTTTGTCTGTGACATACATTCATTGGTTTTAGTTTACGTGCGTGCGTGCATGCATGCGGGCATGTGTGTGTGTGTGTGTGTGTGTGTGTGTGTGTGTGTGTGTGTGTGTATGTGTGTATATTTTGGGGGACATAAAATGTGATGTGGGTATGGAGGTCAGAGAACAGCTTCTGGAACTTGGTTCTCTCTTTCCACCATATGGTTGTCAGGCTTGACAACATTTACCTATTTAGCCACCTTGCTGGCCCACGGGACATTCAAAGGAGGGAGAGAAGAAATATTTTCTGATCTATGCTCTCTCTGGGGGTAGATAGAATCTTAGCTCTGTCTTTGGAAGTTGATATATGTTGCAGAAATGCTATTCCTACCTCCCACAAGCTTCTTCAACAATTTAACACATTTCCTTGGAAACAGTTGCCATTTTGAATGGTTACCATTTACTTCTCAACCTCAGGGTGACTTTTGCAAAGCATGATGGTAATGAGTGTGGGACATCTGATTACTTGAATTTAGTATTGCTCACTCATAAGGTCTCTTCAGTGAGTTATTATCTTGAAGATATGGGAGAGAAGTACTACAAAAGAGGCCAGGAGCATCACTGTGCTCTCCTTCACCCCTAAAGAACCAGTACCTGTGCAAAAGTTTCTATGAAACCTGTTCAAGAACCACAGAGAGCAGCTGCACAGAATCTTGGGAGAAAAAGCTTTAGCGTCCTATAATTTTTGCAGTGTTTAAGGACTGCACTGAAGGAATGTGAAATCAAGATGATTGACATTGCTAAGCTTTGCTTTTTTTTCTTCTTCTTCTTCTTAATGCTGCACACATGGTCTTTTTAGAAAGAGCACTCCACACGCAAAATATAATTGCTCCTTGCTTCTGCAAAGGTTTGCCTTCAATAGAGTTGCATTTTCCTGATAGAACTGATTAAAATAAATTAAATGAACCACTCACTTATTCTTCCAGTTTGCAAACTTTGAAATTTTTAACAGGGCTTTTATACAGGCTTACACTGTGCAGCTCTGCATACTATGGTGGAGTGCATTATAAGTACACAGTTGAAAACCTAGATAATAATGTTTTCAGTAAAGTGGGGTGGGGGAGCCATGATGCAATGTCTAGCGCACAGGCTATCAAACCTCCACTGCTTGACCATCAAGCCAGTTACCTTTTGATGCCTTTTCAAGTCTGCTGGCTCTGGCCAACACTGTTGAGTCCTTCTCTGAGATGTTAGCTGCATTGGGGGAAATGTTATTTTCTTTCCAAGGTTTTACATAGCCATCCCATAAATGTTGATGACAGAGGAACAAAGTTCTTGGGTGGGGCTCCCATTCCTATGTTTTCTCCTTAAAAGCAACAATATGAATATTGATAGGTGTATGTGTGTCTAGATTCATGCATGCATACATTTTGTACCTTACATTGTTACATCATACCATTTAGATATATAGAATTCTGTTAGTATTATAACTGTATTACCATTGTGGACTGCTTTCATATTTCATTATTAACTATGTTCTATCTGTGCATTGCTAAGATGAGTTTGTTCCAACACTTTTTATGAGGCAGTCTCAACAGATCTTGATTGTGGCTTATACCACTTATGAACACATATATTATTTTAGTGGTAATCCATGTCACACCACATAAAATACATCAGGGTTTATAAAAATGTTGCAGAATAATACCTGCTTGGCTTAATGTAACTTATTGAGTTTGTGGCAGTTATGTTTTCTCTTTTACAAATATCCAGGCATTGATCAAATGAATGACTGCAGAGTGACTATAAACCAAAGTGAGGAAAGAGAAGAGAAAGAAGAGAAAATGCCAAATAAGACAAAGTGGCAGGAAAACAGTAGAAAAAAAATCCACTCATTTTCAGTTTTCTTTCTAAATCAGACCATATCTCACCGTATGTTATCACTTGGTATGATTGGTCTTAAAAATGTGGTTGGATTTTTTTTCTCCCTTTCTGAAAATTTGGGGGAGTTAAAGGCGATGGAGGCAGTGAGGTTGTTAAACATTCTGATCAGGTTTCCTCCAGGGTCTTGCTGCTGGGAGAATGTCTTATGGGTAAATTTCCACTCTCTCAGCAGGGTGTGTTTTGCATGAACTGAGTCCCAGGAGAAAATGTTATTCCACACAACAAAGCCCTGGCAGTGACTCATATTAAACTGACCAGGAGGAGGGAGGGAGACACCGACCTGGGGGAGGGAAGACAGGACACAATTTACTTTCTCAAAACTGACTACAGCTCTCTGGGAAATGAAAATCCTCCCAGTCTCTGTGTTTCCCTGCCATGCTTTTCCTATAAAAAAAAAAAGTATTTTCCATGTGTCATAAAGATTTTCGGGGACGAAGTGAAGATTCTTAGACAAGGGAAAAAAAAAAACCAAGAGTCTTTCCCAGAGAAAATAACAAAACAAGTCTTTGTCACCTACCACTGTTAGTTATAACAAATGTAATTGACAAGCTAGCTAATTTCATAAAGCCACTATTGTCTCTCTACCAGAAATCAGACCCTAAAATGCACTGATCTGAAAGAGGTTGCTTACTTGGGTCTGAATGTTTCAAACACCACAGAACCTAAAAATGGATTCCTCTTGAATGTACTAAACCAACTTGAACGGCAAATGCCTTTCCTTTGCCAAAAGGCTGGCTATTTACAGACCATGGCTGCCCTGATGTTTCCTATTGTTTCAAAGCTCCTTGATCAAATGATATAGGTCTGCAATGCAATCCTTTTAATTATCTTTTTTATTATTCCAACATGTACCAAGGTCCTAAACTTCCCCGGGATTTATTGATAAGGGCGTCTTCCACTTGTACTACCCCATTTCATTGCTGTTTTTATAATGGTTTCTAACTAATAAAATGTTATCTTATTCATTTTGTTTATATGTAATAAATCAGATGCCTTCCCCTTCTTTGCGAGGCAGATCTAGCAGGGAGAGACTGTCTCAATGTGTTAAACCCATGACGTCTTTTGCATACAAATAGAAATTAGTACGAGAGCATTTCATTAAGGAAAGTATTGCTGCTTCTGCCTGACCTAGGGAAAATTAATATTCTAAATACAAAATCACGTGACTCGGGTCTGTATCTCTGCACCAACTGAAGCTATAAAAAGATGCCTGGAAAAAAAGGCTGGATTTCTCCTTTATTCCAATACCAGTATTATTTCCTTGGCGAAGGAGACAGAATGGATGGAAAATGGCTGGTGTGATTTTGCAGGCAGCTGTTAACCCCAGATATTATATTTATTCACCAAATATTTATTAAGCCCTCAGGACAGATGTGGGATAGGGTTGTGCAAGAGACATGTCCCCACCCAAGAATTTGTATTTTTTTCAAAGGAGAAGTAGAAAACAAACATGATTATGTCAACAAATATCTACTTTTGAATTGTGAAGAGAATTGAGGGTATATAGCATTAGGTTTCATTCACCTCTCCCTCTCCCTCTCTCTTTCTCTCTCTCTCTCTCTCTCTCTCTCTGTGTGTGTGTGTGTGTGTGTGTGTGTGTGTGTGTCTTTTGAAGATTGGCAGGGGGAAGGGGAAAAGAGATTAATAGAATATATTTGATTTGAAAGTAAAAGCATAGATGATTTGAAGGCAGGGATCTATCAAAAGGGGAGGAGGGGACCAGAGGTGAGTTGGAGGGATCATAAAGTGTAATGATCTAACTGTGTGAAAATGTTAAAGTGAAATCCATTAGCTTATATGTTAAGAATAAGTTTTAAAAATAGCCTCCCCGAATCTATCCTTCAGCTGCTCTGCCTGGTCTTGGGGACAAGGGCAGCTTGGAGAGGAGCCTACTACAGCCGTTTCCAGGGCCCATGTAATAGAGATGCTTGGCAGTGCTGGGAAGCCACAGCTTCATCCGCATTCAGCAGAGGAGGGAGAATGCTTAAAGCTGATGGAAGGTGTAACCTTTCTTCCAGAGTTTTGCAAAGCTTTGGCGCTAAGGGCAGCATGACCAAAAACATGGAGTTGATCGGAATCATGTTAAAAGGAGAGAATGATTAGTTTCAGGTGCAAGGGCAGGGCTTCAGTGGCTGGGAATGAGGCAGGAAAAGTAGGTTGAAGGTGCATGGTGCTAGACACTGGGTTGGATACTAGATGCTTTGCCATGGTAGTTTTTGTACTTTGGCTGAGCATTGGTAATGTAGAAATTTTAAAATTGAGATTATAGTGTACATAGTTAATACATGGAGAGGATCTCCCTGCTGAATCCTTAATTTCAGTTAACCATGTTTAACCTTGGTCCATAGATTTTAAATGTAAACTTTTAGAAGTAAATAATCCCTAGCTTTTATGTTGCGCCCTGTCTAAGCAGCATGATGACATCCTGCACACTCGTGCTTTGCAGAATGGGACATGAGTCATCCCTTACTGTAAATGTCACTGACTTGTTAATCCCTTAGTTGCTCTCATGGCTACCAGACCAAAGTTGCAGTGTTGCAGGGTTTGTACAAAACTTCTCCTAGTATACTACTAGGCTGACTCTAGCTCACTGCACCTACACCAATAGGCTTACCTCATTCCACATAGGCACTGCATCTTCACAACATCACCAGAAAGGAGAAGCATGGTAGAAGGCCACTTACATACACACACGCACACACACACACACACACACACACACACACACACACAGAGAGAGAGAGAGAGAGAGAGAGAGAGAGAGAGAGAGAGAGAGAGAATGTTTGTATAGCTCTTATTATAAATTATCACCACAGTCTTTCTATTGGTTATTACTGTTATTCTCTTATTGTGACTATTCTATAACATAAATTTGATCATAGACATGTAATAGAGGTGGTAAACTACATATTTAGGGGCTAGGACAAGGTGCAGTTTCAAGAATATTGAACCTCAATTTATTTTTAGATAGCCATCTCCAGACAGTCTATATCTCTAGGGGAAGTTGAGCCTCCTACTATAGGGCTGGACCCCATTAAGCCTTATCCCTACTTCCTCTTAACATGTCCCTATATCTAATTACTTGGGCTAAAGCCAGTCAGTTCATTATTTCACCTTAGTTACAGATGGCATATTAGAAGTGCATATATGAGTTACTCCCACCATTTAGTAGCAAAAGGGTGAGTGGGAAGGCAAGGCGGAGGAGGTCTAGGGGAAACAGTTTTTGTGTTCTTGGAAGAGGTCTTGAAAAGACAGTCTGTCCTCTACAGAACATCAAGAGCCTAGAGTGATATAGCTGGCTATCCCATGTCCATCTGAGGCCATAGGCCCTTCTATATACAGGACACATTCTTCAGGATTTGCATCCCAGCTGTGGCCCTCACCTGCGTGTGGTTCTTGGTGGAAAATACAAGGCTGACAACAGTATTGCTTCATAGATGGCTTGGACGTGCGCATGTCTCATAGTAGGAACTTAATGAATATCTGCCAGATCGTTTGATTCATCCATTTACTAAGAACTTAGAATTGACAGTTATCATACTAAGCACTGAGAATATAGACTAAACGAGAAAGAGCAAGTCCTGTCTTTGAGTAGTTTGTAGGATGTATCTTGTCTCTGGTTGTGCCATGCATTTCTTTGTAGCTAGGTGCTGGTCCATGCTTTCCTCATATTTATATCTGCCCCATGGTACCAGGAACATTGACTTATACATAGAAAGCACTCTCTAGTGTGAGGAGACACTAGCACAAACAGCATTCATATATGCAGAGCCAAGGCAGGGCGGCAGTGTACCCTGAGAAAAAGTGCCACTCAGTGGTTATGGAACTAGTGTAGGCTTCAAGATTTTCTTTTAATTTTGGCTCTTGTGTTTAGAAATTGTGTAACCCTGACTGTCAAAGTTTGAGTTTCTCTTTCTTGGACTTAATGAGATAATACCTATCACACTAGAGATGCTATGTAGAGTTCAAAGAGATAATGAAGATTATTTATATTATATATAATGCAATGTCTCAATGTATATAATACATAATATATTACATACTGTATAATGCATTAGCTTGAAGAAATTAATAAGTTACAGGTACGTGTCATTGAGGCATCTCATCGACATGAAATATTTATTTGTATTCATTTGCACATTTTAACAGGATTTCATCATCTGGACTACTCAGCTCTTAAACACTTTCCTATGGGAACAGAAGCCAAAGAGGAGGGCAGTTATTTTCTGTCTTTACTCACTGACAGCAAAATCTTGGACCAAACTTTGGGTGTGGTTATCTTTGAGTGGATTATGAAAAATAATGCAAAGAGATAGGGATAAACAGACAAGATTCATGGTGTGGTATCAGATGTTAGTACCTGAAGCATCTGTGTCTAGCAGTACAGAGTGCTGAGAAGATGATCAGGGTCAGTGTGGGTACCACAAGATCTTGCCTGTGATCAGACAGCTTAGTCATTGCTTTATTTTCAAAATTTTTATTGACTCTTTGTAAATTTCACATTACACAACCCAGTTCCACTCATCTCCCCATTCCTCCATATCCATCCACAGCCCTTACAACCTCTCCCTCAAAGAAAACAATCAAACAGACAAACAAATCAACAATCTCACCATGGCAGCTTCAGTATGTCATTTTTGCCCAAAGAGCTTTTCTTGCAAATGTTCATGCCCACAAGTCATTAGTCTGTTTGAGACCTCTGGCTTCTGACATTATCTCTCAGTACTGGATTCTGACTGTGACTCCTCTTGGATATTCTCTTGTTGCCACCTGTCATGGAGATTCTGAAACTTTGGTTCTGGAGGACCATCCCTTGATGTGCTATAGCAGTTCATTCATGAGGTAGATGTTGGGGTGGGCCAACTCAAAGGCTTGGATCTAAGCCTGGATGGTTGCTGAGTCAGTTAGCCTGACACTTCTCCAATGCTTATGCCATTGGAACCATCAATCCAGCACTGCCTAGGTGAGGTGCACAGCCAGCTCTTTCAAGTGCTGCAGCTGGTGAGAGGCAGAACCAGCTCTCCTGTTCTCATGCCCTCACCCTTGGGGTCAGCTTTCCCATGATGCCCAGGCTCTTGAGCCTATTTCTTTACTCATCAGATCCATTCCTTGACCATCCTATGCATTTACTTCCTACTTAATACTTAAGTCAATCAGAGTTGATTTCTATTGTTTGAAACTACTAACCCTCAGTAGACCAAAATAGGCTAGGATTTCAAATGTAGTGATTTGAGCTTTATACTGTTATAGCATTGGTAGAATTATTAAAAAGTAAACTTGGAAACAAATCAATATGAAATCTTCCCTCTTATTCTTGCTAAACCATCAAAAGCCTGATATCCAGCTGTGAAACTCACATTAAGGCAAAAAAAAGAAAAAATAGTCCTTGAGCTTGGCCAAAATCCAAAGATGCTGCTGCTTAGAAAATGTTATTTTCAATGTGTCATCTTGTCTTCTGGCAGTCTTCACTGTATATGGAACTCAGGAAAATGTTGACTGAATCAATGAACAGAGCTAGTTCTTTCCATCTAAAATGTGCCCAGCCCTTTGCTTTAGCTTGCTCATGCGATGCAGTACTTATGAGAGTCATTATTTAAATCTCAGGGCATCTCTTCCTGTCATCAGGATTTGTATGAGCTATAGTTGATATAATGTTTTCTAATTTCGAAGACAGTTTTAATGGAGAACATTGTTAGGAACCACCTAGAGTCTACTGTGGCTTTTGTGCCATGACTTCTGGAGTAGAATGGAGATTTTCATGAGTAAAACAAAAACAAGGATTAGATTTTAAAATAAAAACAGTGGATAAAAACAAATTTATAGGAGGGGCATTGAAAATTAGCCTAGTGACATCAAAGAACATTTATCAAACATCTTGCTTCAGTCTATGGGTAAGGGTGCATGGACCGTTGCTGAAAATATTGAGTGGGAAAGAATGATGAAAGGCATGTGGAAGTCTGCTATAGGAATGGCAGCACTGGATGGCAGTATGCATGCCAATTGTTTGTCATTGGATTAATCCTTTTAGCTTAGGGCCTTGGTATAGTTGGTAGAGACGTTCTTTTCTCAGATAAATGTTTCCGTTCCTCACTGGATCTTTGGGAAATGTGACTTGAAATCCCAGATCACACTGCTCTCCACATTCATCACAGTTATGGGAGGACAATGAAGTACCTTAAAGGCATTGGTTGTAGAATCCAGGCATACCTGGCCTAAAATCCCAGTGTCTCTACTCACTAGCATTTTTGAAATACTGCAGACTAATTTTATTTGCCTGACCTTTTATTGCTGAAATAAACACCTGGCAAAAATTAAATATCATCACTCATAGTTTCAGCCCAGGTTTGGTTTGCCCTATGGTTCCAGACAAGGGGGCCGGGCAGAGCATCATAGGGGCAGGGGCATGTAAGGAGTTACTTGCATGGTAGCCATGAAGCAGACAGAGTGGCAGAAGAAGATCTAGGATAACTATATCTTTCCAGGGCATGTTATCAGTGACACTTCTGTTACTGAGACACCACTGTCCACAGTTCCATTACCTCCCAATAATCATTTAAAGTTTGATCTACTTAATTCATTGCTGTAGACAGAGTTCTCATGATCATTTCCCCAAATTGTCACCTCTGCATACTGCGGCAGTGGAGATCATACATATCCAATCCATATATTTGGGGCTACGTCGTATACAAACTGCAACATCATCATAATTATCCCAATGAGTTGTAAAGACTCATTCATTCATTTTGCAGAAATTGTTTGTATACTTTTTATATGTCAAGTGAGTAAAATAGGACAAAATTTTGCTTTCTGGTGTGTTAGATGAGATATTTTGTTTTGTTTTTATTTTCCTGAGATCATCTGGGGTATGTGTATAGATATGCATCTAACAGTAGATATCAAATCAGCATTCATTCCTTTCTATCTTTCTCTTCTCCAAGTGGATGTATGACTCTGAGGTGGTCTGATGAGGGCAGAACAATTGGAGTAGACGATAACTTCCTTAAGGACATATATTGAATCTGGTTAATAGTATCCTGTCTCATAGGAGCTATGGAGAAGCAACACTGGGGTTCTTTTGATAGCCTGAGCAGGCATGAGTGTATTCATGGGTAGCCAGAGGACAATGACATTCTCTCCTCAAATGATAAGTCTAGCCCAGGTCCTCTCCAACAAACCCTTTCAACATGCATTTCTTTATTTTCCTTACATAATTTTCCCTCCCCACAATTCTCTGTTTCCCCCACATGAGAAAACAATAAAAGTAAAAACCTTTCAGTTCTCAGAAAAATCTTTCTTCTTCATCCCTCCTCTCTCTCTCTCTCTTTCTCTCTTTCTCTCTCTGCCTCTTTGTGTGTGTGTGTTTGTAAAGTGAGAAAATATTCTAAACTCCATATTCACATACTTGAGCAGGAAGAGGATTCTACTGGAATAGAAATAAGAAATCAGGGCACTGCCTCCCACACTCACCAGCCTTTTTACACTTGTGACCTATACATCTTCTTCTATTCCTATTCTGTAATTTTATGAAAGTCAAACTAACTGTTCATCTAGAAAATATAAGCTAGTTAATGAACAAATTCAGCCCATGTTACAAGAATAAAGACCAAAATATTTAAGTTAAAAATGTCAGAGAATTACAGTGGACAATTCCCAGAATCCAGAGGCATAAATATCAATGGGCACAGTCCTCATGATGGGTAGCAGATGAACAGATGTGGATTAATCTCTTTCCTCACTAAATTTAATTTACTCCAGGTGTCTTAGACTCTTGGAACAACAAAGAAAAGCTAGAGGGGAGCTTTGGTTCCTTATCTTTCCTGTTTAGTTTTTGTGGTTGTGTGTATGTGTGGCATGTGCACACACATACGTATCTGTCTTTCTGAATGTCTCTGTCTCTCTGTCTATATCTCTGTCTCCCTCTCTCTGTCTGTGTGTGTATGTGTGCATGCAAGCTTATGGGAAAATACACAGCCACTTTCTTTTGTAGGTCCCTGGGATTTAAACTTAGATCCTAATACTTGAATAGCAAGCAGACTGCCCACAGAGATTTATTCATTACCCCTTACATAGTTAATTTTTTTGTTTTTTTGTTTTTAGATTTATTTTATTTATTATATGTGAGTACACTGTAGCTGTCTTCAGACATACCAAAAGAGGGCATCAGATCTCATTACAGATGGTTGTGAGCCACCATGTGTTTGCTGGGATTTGAACTCAGGACCTTCAGAAGAGCAGTCAGTGCTCTTAACCGCTAAGCCATCTCTCCAGCCCATGTTGTTTTCTTATGATAGTAATAGTTGAGTCTTGGACCTTGTCTGTGTTAAGTAAACTCTCTACCATTGAGCTATACACTTACCCTCTCTTATTTAGTTTTGCAGTGGTTCCATGGAATATTGTCCATGGAAAATTCTGTTGTGTTTTACACACAGTTTACTAACAAGTAGGAGACAGTTACAAGTTGTGTTTCTGTTTGTGTGGCTAGAATTTTTTTCTTTTCTCTCACATGAGTAAGTGTTGAGTAGTTTCCTGGGCATCCAATTGTGGGGCCCACCATGAAGCTTGAAAGCTGCTTCCATGTCACACTTCATTCTTGAGCAGGGTAAGCAAAGACATTTCTGAAATAGATATTAGAACTGTATATGATATATCACTTTTGTGAAAAACAATGTTGATGACATTGGAATATGACATCATCATTGCCATACACAAATATATTGAGTCAAATTCATAGCTCTACTGAAACATATGTGGCCACATGTGTTGGATACCAACACCAATAACAACATCCTTCGAATTTTGTAGGGCATTTATAGAGGAGGCTGGGCACAAACTATTTTTCCTCTTTCCTGTTGGAGAAAATTAAGACTGGAGGAGCAAACTACCCATCTCAAGCTCACTAAATAAAATCCAGGCAGGAGCACAACAGAAACCCACATCTCTTGCACTTAAACAAGATATCCCTCCACTGCTTCCTGGGATAGCTGCCTACTGGGCAGAACCAGGCATCCCCATAGTAGTTGACAGAGCTGTTAGTTCTAGTGTTGGGTAGATTGTAGTCCAGTCCCAAGGAGGAGCTCCTAGATTGCTATTGTTGCCAATGCCTGGACTTGAGCCAGACACGTACTTCTCAATACTGACCCACCCAAGTGTTCTGAGCATAAGAGCATAAGAGTTCACTTGGCCTTAAATCAATGTCCTGATCACAGAGCCCTAAGACCTGGCTCTCCTGCTCACTAATTTAAATCTGCTTAGAGTTAGGGTTTATCTTACATAAAGTCATGATGAAGACTGCTTGCCTCATGGGATTGTCTTGCTCTCTAAGGGAGAAAATTAATGTGAAAAGCTTTGTAAAGACTCAAGCACTGCATCAATGTGATTTATTCATGTGTTACATAGCAGCGACTGTGTGCCAAGCCCTGCTTCAAGAGCTTTACAGATCTTTGCTCAAGTAATCTTCATACTAACCCCAGGAGATGTTTTATAATAATAATAGTCATCTTCATTTTGCAGATGTGGAACTGCATAACCATAATACACAGTGGTTCATGGCAGAGCTGAGTGGTGAAACTGGACCACTGGTACACACCAGGATCCACATTCTTGACCATGACCCAAGCATCCTGTCAAATGTGATTATTAGCAATGGATTAGAAACATGATAACAGAAAGCACAAAAGGGTTGCACTTTTTCTCACTTATAATCTTCTTAGAAAGTAGAACAAATCAAGGAATGTTAAAGATAAAAGCAGAAGTTAATCAATGAGAAGAGATAGGCAGCGATGATAGGAATGTTTATGAGATGGTTCTTTGGAAAGACTCATAAAAGAAGCATATGTCTTGGAAGCCTCATGAAAAAAAGAACAGTAAAAGCACATACATAAACACTAGAGATGATAAAAGATATAATCCTAGATACAAAGAAAGGTGAAAAAACAAGAGCATATTGTCCACAGATGTTCCTGAACCAACATCTCATGAGTTAGCTTCGGTCACTTAAATTTCCTTAGGAAATTGAGTTGCATTCTTCTTCTCTTCCTACAACTAACTCCTCCTCCTCTTCCTCCTCCACTTCCTTTTCCTCCACCTCTACCTTCTCTTCCTCCTCCTCCACCTCCTCCTCCTCTACTTTCTTTTCCTCCTCCTCTACCTCCTCATCCTTCTCTTATTCCTCCTTCTTTCCTTCCTCCTCCCTCTACCTCTCTCTTTGGTGTAGAATGTCCAGCATAATCCATACTGGTAAAACTCCAAAGAGTTCTCATGAATGTGAAATGGGCGATAATTATAATCATCACTCTATTTCAAACCTGACTTAAGAAAATGATAATGAAGAAATAAAGCATAATTATCGAAAGAAATGAGCAAAGCTTCTGGAGACTGTTCTTAGTAATACAAAATGAATAAAGATAAAGAAGTATGGCAAAGGTTTAAAGAATTAACTCCCCATCTTTCTTCATTTCCCTCTCCTTTTATTTATTATTATTTGTAAGTGAATATGAGTTTTATTCTTAGATAGATGACATTCTTCCATTTGTGGCCAAGTCTGAAGGTGCAGCTTTATTTGTTTGCTTTTTAAATCCTTACTCTTCATTAACCTTTGTTCCCTAGTTTGTAGAAAGTGATCAATTAAAATTTATTAAGTGAATTAATAAGTTAAAGGAAGTAAGAATTAAATGATGTTCTTGAAAGAGATGGAAATCTAAGATTCTTTAAGTTTAATGTGAAAGATAATAAAAATAAGCATATAACACAAAGAGAAATATAAACAGGATAAAATATAGCTAGCAAAAAACAAAAATAACCTCTCCTCCGCCAGAGCCAATAGGTGGGAGAGGGTGGGGTGGCAAGCATAGGGATGGGGGAGCCAACAGGGGTTTGTTCTTGTTGTTTTTGTTTGTTTGTTTGCTTATTTGTTCCTGGGAGGGGAAACTGGGAAAAGAAAAATCATATGACATGTAAATAAAGAAAATATCTAATAAGAAAGAATGTTTGTTAAAATATACTCATAAGCTTAAAAAAAAAAGAACAAAAATGAAAACTAATTACAGTAGCCTGATACTGTTTGGAAGTATACAAATTGGCTAAGACAGGAATGAAATCCAGCCCCTGGCATTTATGAGAATTTAACATAAGGATAAGCATAGCATTTAAAATTTGTATGAAAAGAAAGAATTATTCAATGGCTTATTATGAATATTGCCCATTATGGAGGAAAATTTAGATCTCTGCTTTGTTCCATTTGCAACTTATATAGCATATTAAAGATTAAAATATAAAAATAAAAAGCATTAGAAGAAAATACATGAGTATTTATGGAGTTAGGGTTTCAAAGAGGTATATATTATGTAGTTGTGGATTGAATGTGAAATTCCTCCACGGCCCCAGATGTTTGAACACTGGGTACCCTGATTCCGGTACTGTTTTGGAAGATTGTGAGATCTTTCAGAGGTAGAGGTTTGCTGGAGGAAGTGAGTCACTAGGGATGAGCCCTGAGGTTTAATAGTCTTGCTCTACTTCCTGTCTACTCTGCTTCCTAACTACTCTGCTTCCCATCTACTTCCTGTTCTTGCTACTGTGCTTTCCTGACCTTAATGTTGTGTAGTCCTTATGCAGTAAGCCAAAGGAAACCCTTTCCCCCACTACATTGCATCTTCTTAGGTCATAGGAATGAGGAAGGTGATTCTGTATGTGGGGACATTTATGCTGCAATCAGCTTAACTGCATGGTTTATAGATCTTTGGAACTGCTTTGTGCAAAGAATGAAACAGTCTGAAATGTAAGATTAGAGAATACCTAAAATGCTTTTTGGCAGAGTTTGATGGGTCATCTTGATGGGAGTTCAGAAGACTAGAATGTGGCAGGAAATATGCACAATGAAGTCTGGCTAATGAGATTCCAAAGAAAATCTGGAACTCTCTCAAGAATTGGGTTATTGGTTTTATGGTATAGTCTAGCAGCAAAGAGAATGGCTTCATTCTGCTTGTGCTCAGAGAACTTCGTGAGGCTGAATGAAGAGTAATGGACTAAGGTATTTGATGGAGAAAAATCTCGAGTGGAAGATATTCAGGCTGTGTCATAGTTACTGTTTATAGCTCTTAACTAGTTCTATAGTAAGAGAGCATCAAATGCAGTCAGAAAGTATGAAAAATAATAGTTTTATTGGGAAGTGAGTTAACTGGAAGTTGTTGAATAAGTAGGTGTAATTGTTAAAGAGATTAGCGCCATTAAAAAGATACCTGTGTTCTGAACAGGGAAAATTCAAAAGGTGCCTTGAAAGACCTGATTCTTGGTGCTACAGTCTTTAGAAAGCAGAGTTTGAAAGCATATGTATGTATATGTATGTATACATAGAGATACAAATATCCATATATATGCATGAATATATACATAAATGTATATTCAGGTCAGAAACTTGTATCTCTCAGCCTCCAGATTAGGGCCACAGATGAGCCTTCCAATTCTGGATTGTAGTTCATTCCAGATAGAGTCAAGTTGACAACCAGGAATAACCATTGCCAACCTTGTCAACTTGAACACAAATAATATCTCATGTCCACATGAAACAATAACAAGATCATGAATACACCTAACATGATATAACTATTCCTCATACAATCGCAAATGCATTTATAAATTTATAGTGGGGCAATGACCCTTGGGTACATTCTTTTAGTGTCTCAACTTAAATATCAATTGATTATATTAAGGATGTGCTTATCTCTTATATATCTTATATATATGTCTATATCAGATTTTATATATATGATATATAATCAGATTATATATGTAATACATAACATGTAAATTATGTATATATATACATTATATATATATTCTGATAAATTTACATAATAGGTAATGTCTAACAATGGCACCATCTGCATGCTGGAAAAACTGAGAACCTGATAGTTGCTTAGACTATAAACTGGAAATCTCAGAAGTTCCAATCTGATGCTGAAGTTTCAGGAAGTTCCCAAGAGAGTCACTGATCATCAATTCATTTTGCAAAGCCGTAGAAACTGGAATAAGATGTCACCGAAGGATGGCAGCAGCAAAAGTAGGAAGGACTCATTTATTAACAAGAAGTAAAGGCAAACAGGCAAGAGATGTTGTTGTTTCTCCAGACTTCTTGGATCTAGACCATATGCCATAAGATGTGCCTACTGTAGAGAGGGAATTCTTCTCGTGCAGTCCTTCCTAGAAATTCCCTTACAACCTGTCCATAGGCATGTCTCTTGATTGGTGCCAGATCCTAGCAAGTTGACAATCAAGATTAGACATCATAAATATGATGTTAGTGGCAACAAAAGAAAAAACTATATATTCAGTTACTTGATAAACAAAAGACTTTATATCAGAAAAATTAATGACAGTGGACAGTTTTTGACAAAATTGTTGGTTGAAAATTTATGTGCATTGTGTGTTACCAAGCTTACCTCTTGAAGAACAGGTCATTGTTTTACATCTATCAGAAATATACATAATTCACAAATTGAGGGATCTTCAAAAATCAGTAAGAACGTATAGCAAAGGTCATTTACAAAAGAGTTCATTTAAATAATGCAAAATACAAAAACATAACTTACAGAAGTATAATTAGAAATAATGACACATCTTTTTACCTTTAAGTCTAGCATCAAATACACTGGTAGATAGCTAGAATATCTGTATCAGCAGGAGAAGTCATTGATTACCCTGTCTTTGTTGTGGACGAAGCTGTCAACACTCTTTTTGTGGGACAATTTGACTCTGCAGCATTCATAAAATGTGGACTTTTGAGTGTCTTTTGATATGACTTTCTCCTTTATAATTTCATTTAAGGGAAAGAACTACAAATAATAGCTTATGAAAATTGGAAACAATTTAAATATTCCACTTTAAGAGTTTTGTTAGATGAGAGAGCTGGACTGCTCTTGTATACGACCTATATACACCCCAATCAAGAGGATGACTACCATGGACAGAAATAGATGTGAGTTTAATTAAGCAGAAAGATGGTGGATTTAAATTTGAACACATGTGCAGAGATACCCAAAGTACAGTTTCAGTTTTTTGTAGATAACATTATAATGGTGTCTCTTGGGTCAATAGACTAAAACATTTAAGCCTTGAAACATGTGACTAAAAGTTGTATCAGCTGGTTCCCCTAGGAAATTGTTGAGGCAATTATCAGTGAGTGGTGTTGAGAATTTGTAAGAATGCTTGTACAGGGAGGCATGTGAATGGGCCTACTTACTCTAAAGATGTTTGCTTTTTAATATTTATTTTTCTTTCAAGACACAGTAGCCCAAGCTGGCTTTAAACTTGTGGTCCTCATACCTCAGTCTCTGAAATGTTTTAATTACAGGTGTGTATCAGCACACTCAGGTTGCTAAACGTCTTAAAGTAAAAATAAAATTATAGCTATTCATAAACAATACATAGTATAATGGGAATTATTAAACTATCTTTCTTGATTTATTTCCCATGGCATACTTTTTATATGAATATATAAAATATGTGCATATGTATATATTTTATATGAATATGTATATGTTTATATGAATATATATGTATTTTATATGAATGATCATCTTCACTTTGCCCCGTTTTCTCTCTCATAGTACATAAGTAACTCATGAAGTTCTGGTAAGCAGACTGGGGTAGCTTAGTTGGAAATGTGCTTTCCTTACATGCACAAGGACCTCTGATCAATGATCAGAACCCATGAGAGAATCCAGCTGTACTGACATGGACGTTTCATCCAAGAACTGTGAGGTGGAGGTGGGTGAACTCACACAGCTTCCTTTCTAGTTAGACTAGCCTACTTGGCGTATTTGAAAACCTTATTTCAAATTAAAGATGGGTAGATTCTGGGAAATGACACATATTGTCATCCCATGACTTCCACTCAAATGTGTAAAGACATACAAAAGTACTCACATAGCTCACATACGCAATTACATACACAGAAAAAAAATGCTGAAGAATCCATCTTTAAACTGTAGCTTCTAGAAAGACTTCTTTCCCAATAAACTTCTGGATGGTGTCTTAGACAGTGTTCTAGTGCTGTGAAGAGACATCATGACCCTGGCAACTCTTATAAAGCAGAGCATTGGATTGAGGCGTGCTTACTTTCTGAGACTTAGTCCCTGCAAATATATTCTAACTTCATTGAGGACAATGACAGCTGCTTTCCCTGGACAGCAACTATACGGAGAGAAGCACTTTCTAATCTTTCCAGCCTAGTGCAGTGTTATGGTTTCCAAACTTTGATCTTTCTTTCTAGCCATGGAAGCCTTTGGCAATATAATAATACAGAGCCCCAGTTGACCTCACAGATGTGTATTGTGCAGCTCTTGGTGAGATGGGAAAGGGAGCCCAGAAAGGTTCACGTTCTGCCTCTTGTTTGTGGGTCCACAGAGCGACTGAAACTGAAGCTGAAGCATAAGCTGAAGAAACTGGTATTAAGTTTCCCTTAAAACCTTGGTCGATAAAAATCTTGGTCATGTCATTTTGGCCCATCTTACAAAGAATACAAGGCGAAGGTTGTTGGAAGTGTTGCATTAGCTTTTAAAGCAAGGTGAGATCTCTACTGCTTTGTAGCTTTTGTGCTCAAAATTGAGAGACATCTATCAGAGGGCCCTCTGAGAAAAAACGACATGTATGGGCCTCAATTGCTGATTTGGCTTTCTATAGAATACCAAGGAAAGAAAATCACTAGGGAAGTCATGTCCAAAAATCTGGGTCTTTCTTACTAGGGCTTCTAACATGTTAATTCCAAATGTGGCTCCTCAGCAGGCCTAGTGATTTTCAGGAAGTTTACTCTTAGACCCTTCTCTTATTCTCTCTTGATTACCCTCTATGACACGTGTCCTGCCCTAACCTGAAGAGAAGCAGTGTCACACAGGAGACCAAGAAGAATCTGAACAAACCGCTGCTATGATGCTTATCCTGGCGGGAACTGAACAATTATGCTTTTCCTCCAGAGGGGGGACTGACAGCAGAGCAAAGAAACAAGTCCATTCAAGTTCAGATTAGCCAACCACTGGGTTTATATGGGTTACTTAGGACACTGGATGCTTCAGAGACATCTGCATCACCAAAGCCCCACCCATCATAGGTGATAACTCACGAATGTTGCATCCCAGCAGCTTTGTGCTCACTGTGCAGTCTCACTAACATCTCCCCCTCTCCAGTAGCCATTTTCTGCTTGCATAAGCTCTGCTGGTGACCTCTGGAGTCTGCTAGCTTTCTGAGTTTCCCACATCTTGCAAATTTCACTTTTTTTTTCAGCTACTTTAGTCTCAAGGGCTTCCCTCGTCCCTCTCAGGGGAATTGTGGAAGGAAATAGGTACAACAACCTTAGCCCAAGCCACAGCCTGGCTGAATTCTCACAAAATTAGCTGCATCTTTTGTTAACCCATCTTCCTTCTGCAATAGTATCTATATCAAGAAGTTTTCCCTGAGTCTTTATGTCTTCATTTCTAAAATTCCTATGTGGTAAACATAATATTGGTAAATTTACTATGTTTTTCTCTGACTATTCTGTTTCATTATGGGAGTGCTAGTCTTGAATCTTGCTTAGTTGACAAAAGATAATTTTGTTCCCTTTTATAAACCTATGCACCTTCCTTCTCATCTCTTAAATTATCTTTAACTCCTCTTCCACAGGTTTCTCTCTCCTCATTGTGGTTCTTATCCACTCTAAGAATAAGCCCAAGTACAAAGGCTAGTAAGCCCAGGATTGATGCTGTACTCCATCAATACCAAATAAAAGGTAATTAGTGTTTCAATAAGCCGCCTGGCAGGTGTTAAACATCAGATTACCAAGTGAACAAGCACCTTTATTGTGATCAGTTCTGTTAACACAGTAAGCAAATAGTTCCATGACTGTTTCTGAAAATGCAGATTATTCTATTTCAGATGTCCCGACACATAAAGAAATACTGAAGTCAGGTATTATCTCACCAACATAGGCCTGCCTGTGGAAATGTGGTTGTTATATGCAGTCAATAGGAAGGTGGGAGATTCTGATAAAGTCCCATATGGATTAAGACACTCAGTAAGGAATCATTTTAATCTGAATTTCCCCCCAAATATCCACTTCACCATGCTTTCTCAGGTTGAATCCTGAATAATAAATATATGACTTCTCCAGCACCATGTCTTTAACTGGATGGGACTCCTTTATTGTGACCCAGAGCAGCCTTCTCTACTTGCCTTCATTCTCACCCAGAGGGCAGGGAAAGCATGCTCTGACTTATTGGATTTGAGATGTGGACACAGTGAAATATTCTCAATTCAAAACTGTTAGCTCAAGTGAGGACAATGATGTCTTGGGAAAATATAATAAATGAACAGGAAAAAAAATGACCATTAAATGTCCAAAGAGAGACTGATTAGGAATACCTCTGTATCTATTACTCCCTTTCCTTATTACAAAGTAGGCTGGAGAGATGGAGAGACGGCTCAGTGGGTAAAACCACTTGCTATATAAGCATGAAGACTTGAGTTCAAGTCCACAGAACCCATGTAATAGACGCAGAGCTTAGGCCTCTGTAATTGTCACACTTCTACAGAGAGATGGAAAGTAGAGACAAGAGACTCTCCAGAAGTTCGTGGCATGCTAGTCTGTCATACACAGCAGAGAAAAACTAAAAAGATCCTCTTTCAAACAAGGTGTAAGGCCAGGTTCTTCATATGAGTACTAGGGTGTATATGTTCATACACACACACAAATGTGCACATATATATAATGCATACATTACACACACACACACACACACACACAAAGTTGATGGATTTTGCCTCTCACTATTTTGATGAAAGCTATTCACCTAACCAGTAGGGATATACCAGCTGTTGGCTGTGGAAAAAGAGGCAGTGTGAAGGACAAGGAGAGCTATCTAGACTTCAGATGAAAGATCACTAATGATCTTTCTGTACTAATGGGCAAAGAAAATGCACAGAAGCTTCACGTGAGAGGAAGTTTCCATGATCAGGACACGGAGAAGCGTCTCTCTTGTCTTCGATAGTCCATGTAGTAGTGAGTATGAAGCAGTTGCACTGTGAGCCCTTAGGCGATGCAGGCAGGTAAGATTTTTAATTATGTTTCTGGAGTCCAGCATTTGGGATCTGGGCTCCTATCTAGCTCAGGTCCATCAGAGAGCTGGGTCTCCTGCATCCTCTCTTTGCAGCTGCAGTTGCTCCTCTCTAGTAGCTCCCACTGCTTGGAAAACAGTTTGTCATTCAGAATAACTGCTGCTGCAGATAGGCTCCATAATAGCATCTCTTATCTGGAGGGACACATGCCACATGCTACACATTTTTTTTCTATGGTGTTGTGTGATCATGAATCAAATTTCTATCATCACCCTGTCACATGGCTCCTGGCCCTCATCCTTCTACTTCCTTCATAGAAAAGTAACAGAGGCATAACAAGGTAAAATGGCTTATCCAAGGTTAAAGAGCCTTGAAGTGTCAGAGCTGAGTTCAAATCCAGCCAAGCTGATTTGCATTCCAGACAGGTCTTTCTGTCTTCAGCCTTTTTACCTTCCCATGAAGGCCTCCTTTCTCCTTACCTTAACTCGGTGTTTCCTCGTGCTATAGAGTCGCAGTTTGTTTCCTTGTTGCTGTGATAAAACACTAACCAAGAGCAATTTGGGTAGGAAAGGGTTTACTTTATCTGACTTTTTAAAGTGATCTCCATCAAGAAGAGGAGCCAGGGCAGGAGCTCAAGGCAGGAACCGGGAGGCAGGAGTGCTTCTTAGTGGCTTGATTCCAATGAATTTTTCAGACTGTTGAGCCCCTACCCAGGGGTGGCAACATCCCATATTATACATTCATCATGAAAACACCCCAAAGACACGTCCTTAGGTCAGTCTGACAGAGGCCATTCCCCTACTGAGCTTCTCTCTCTCCTGGTGACTCTAGCTTGGGTCAAGTTGACAAACACTAACCAGAACATATTGGATGCCTGTTAAGCATGGTGTTGCTAGGTATCTCTCTCAAGACAATGGTTCAGTGGTCAAAAACAGAAAAAAGCTAGGTTTGTGTGCATCTACCATACAGCATTCCTAATGCTTTAGTCTATAGTATGGTCTTCATGGAGAAGGTAACATGGTGCAGTGCACCTTAGACTTATACAATCATGAAATATGTGATTGGCTCTCACCTCTAACATCCAAGGGAGCTAGTCCACACAAAGCACACCGGGGAGTGTCATCTCTCCTCGACAGCAGTTGGACCTGCAGGGATGCTTGCTTCCTCTTTGACTGAAGGCTAACTTTCTCTCATATTTCAAGACTCAGGGGATCCAATAGTAGAATTTTTTCCACATCTAGATCATGATTCTTTTTAGAGTTGTGAACATAAAAATCCCCATTCCTGGGAGAATGATGATACCTATCCATACCCTTCTTTACTACTCATTGTTTTTATTTCTTAACTCCAGACCTTTTTTCCTGTTTACACAGAAGACCCTAGCCAGTGTTCAAACCCTTTCGTCCCCTCTTCAGTTCCTTTAGTCACTGTGGGAAGCATCTGTGCAGATGAACCACCCAACAGCGAGACCTCCATAATCATGTCTCTTTTGTGTGATCTTTCAGTTTACTTCCCTTCATTCATCTTATGGCAGGAATCCTACGCCTGCAACAAAGTAAATACTGTGTTCCACAATGACTTACATTTCTTTTTACACCTAACCTACTTTTTAAATTGCTATTTTGATAATAATTTTAAATTTCAGCTATGTTGCAGCCGCTATCCTCCCTGGTTCCCCTTTGCTACTAAAGTCACCTTTCCGTTCCTTGGAGTTTCACTTTCTCTTTTGCTAAATCTTAATTGAGTGGTATGAACTTCAGCTCCACTGTTGGTTCTCAGATTTCCCACCTTCTCTCTTTGCTTGACTTACCTAGTTGTACTTAGTCATTCTTTCCTCCCTCCTGGCAAAGATTCTTTTATCAGTCTAGCAATCCTCATGGCTTGGATAAAGAAGCCAATATACACCATTGTCTGTTCAAGCCTTGACATTCAGTCTAAACATTGATAGGTTTACATGTTTCTTTTCTTTGAGAGTTATGAGGGATCAACCTCTGGTATCTGCTGTTACTTCAGGGGAAATTATTTCCAGGAATGGATGTTTATAATATGTCATTTTCTGCTATCAAAATATACAGATGGGAATCTACACAATTTCCAGCATGTTCTGTACCTTCATATTTTCAACATTACTTTTCATTACAGTTGTCAATGGATTTAGCCCATCACTTCCAAAAACACCCATGTCACTGAACAATTTCTGCTCCTCTTAACACCTTTTGTTGCAAGCCAATTTAGGCCAAATTAGATTTCTCCTATTTAATTAAAATTCCTGCTGTTCAGGAAACCTTTGTGATGTGAAGCCAGCATGCCCAGAAGAACTGTGTGTGTGTGTGTGTGTGTGTGTGTGTGTGTGTGTGTGTATTTTCAGAAGGTACTTTCAAGGTTTGTATCTTCTGGGTGCTAGACACTTGACTTGGTAAAAATCACAGTGTTCTCAAAGACCTAATTTTTTAATACAGCCATACCTGGGTATGTTGTTGGCTTCAGGATTCTCTAGTCTAATGCTAACAAAAAGTATAGTTGAGCAAGATCCATTGTTCCCTGTGGAAAAAGAACGAACACATGTGATTAGGTAGAAAGAGATGCTCTAATATTGACATTGGAGAAAAGGAAGATCTGCTGTCTATCCATCACAAGGGTCACAGCGAAAATTGCTATGACTAAGGAGCAGGTTAAAAAGGTAAGAGACACAATAAGTGGATGTGGTAGCCTCCAGAATTCAAACATAAACACACAGTGGAAAGCCCATTTGTTCTTTACCTTCAGTAAAGCAAGGAAACCATGCAGAACTCTGATCAGACAGAACGTGTCTAGCCTAGGATGAAGAGACTGTGTGATGAATCAAGGCCTCTTTGTTCAGAGACTTCTGATTACTGAGGCATAGCATTTGTTCCTCTTAGGGCTGGGCCACACATCCTCTGACGAAAGGCTCTCTTAACCTACTAATGGACAAGGGCAGATGAAAAAGTTTCTTTGGGAGCTCTGAGACAGGTGGGTGAAGGTCACAGTGGTGGTGATGATTTTAATAACTAGCTTTTTTATGAGAAGAGGGTTCTGAATTTCCAAGTTCTGCTTTGGAGAAGAGTCTGGCTTCTGTTACTGTTTTGTAGTGAGAATGAGCCCAGGTCAGAAGGGCAGGGCATGGTCAGAGAGATCATGATGCTGAGGTTGCTTCTGACGCCTTTGAATGTCCTTTGTTTCAAAGTACCTAACATTCCAAAGCAGTGTTTTTGTGTTGCCCTTTTCTCATCCCAAGTGGCAATCATGACCTCTGTGTGAAAAGCTAGAGGTAGCCTTGAATCTGCTGGACCAACAACCTTGTGGAGGCATGGACACCCTTGCATCTCTTCTCTCCATCCACTTGATCACATGTCTATTCCCTCTGCCATTCTGTCCCTCTGATTTTTTTCCCCAGCCTTTGGTTCTGTGATGAATCACTGTTCACTTTACGTTGAGTCTTTATCAATTCATGTTTCTTTCTGTTTTGCCAAATGCTTGTGATGGGCTCTGTAAATCTCCAGGTGCCCATTTGTTTTTGTTCTCATTGTTTTGTTTTAGTTTTGGATAATTGTGGTGACAGCTTTTGTTTGTTGAATGCTAACACCTTCTTCCTCACCAGATCACTGGGTCCTGTCTAACTCACTGTTGTGTATGGCTGAAGGATGTAAGCATGTTTTGTTTTTTGTTTGTTTGTTTGTTTTGTTTTGTTTTTGAGTAAGAGATGCAAGCTTAGAGTAAATCTCTGTGTTTCTCTCCACAAGTCTGACTATGTGTCGAGTCACTGCAGCATCCCATCCATTTCTGTAGAGCAGTGTCTACCTTTGTGCATGTAACTTTTTTTCCTTCCCCCAGGTAGACCTGCCAGAATGAGAAGCAAACACAGTCAACGTAGAAGTTGAAAACATCCTACAATGATTTTTGGAGTGTGGCTGCTTATATAATATCAGAACCTCAGTTTTTCAGCAGGATGTTTGTGTTTTGTCATTTCCCTGGACAAAGCTCTGACTACTGTCTTAGGAAGGTGGCCAAAGAGCATATACTTTAGTGGGTATCTCTTTTTTTTTTAACTTCTTTTTTATTAGATATTTTCTTTATTTACATGTAAGTTTCTCCTTTCACAGTTTCCCCTCCAAAAAATACAAAGAAACAATCAAAAACAACAAAACAAACCCCTGTTGCTTCCCCCCTCCCCATGCCTGCCACCCCACTCTCTCCCACTTATTGGCCTTGGCATTCCCCTACATTGGGGCACAGAACCTATCTCTTGGTTCCTAGCATATTGGAAATAATTTTCCAAGTGAAGTCCTTGTTTCAAACTTTGTGTCTAAATTGACCAAAAATTGAAACAAAACAAAACAAACTAACATAAATAAAAGCCTCTGCCTTGTTTACTGAGCAGTAACTCTGGGTACTTTGATTAACCACTTAACACACTCATTGTGAACTATACTTGGCAGGGACTCCCATTTTCCTTTTGGATACATTTAAAGACACATTTTAAGTTCTATAGAAGTACTTTAAAAACATTTAGACCCACAGTAGGGTTATAGTCTCTAGTTTCTTGTCTCAACTAAGCCCTATTTACTGTTTTCTTTGTTTGCTTTTTTTTTTTTTTTTTTTTTTTTTTTTTTTTTTTTAGATAGCAGAATGCAAATGATTCCTGGAATCACAAATAGATGAATTCTCAGTAGAAAAAGTTGTCTAAAAAGACTACTGATGTGGAGACTCTTAGAAGATGGAACAGTGTGAACCTTCTGAAATGTAGTTTGCTATAGACTTAAACCAATTTATTAGAGCCTGGTGTTTTGGTCCATGCCTATAATCCTAGCACTAGGAAGACTAAGACAGGGGATTACCACGAAGTAAGACCAGGACGGACTACATCATGTGTTTCAGGCCAGGCTGGGCTACATAATCCCTGTCTCAAAACCAAATATCTTCCTGTGATGGTTCATACTGATTGTCAACTTGATATGCTCCAGACTTACCTCAGAGACAAGTCTCTGGATATGCCTGTTAGGCATCGTCTATAAGACCCACTGTTGACAGTACCATTCTATGGGTGGTCTTGAATAAGAAGAGAAAAGTAAGGTGAGGACCAGCATTCATACCTTTCTGGTTTCTGACTGTGGATATGACATGATCAGCTGCATCAAGGTACAGTAGCCATGATGAATTGTGCCCCCAACTGTGAGCCAAAATAAGTCCTTTCCCTCTTAAATTGCCTTTGTCAGGGTATTTTGTTGCAGCAATGAGAAAGGTAACTAATATACTCTTAAAGCACAACTTAGTGGATTATGTCTTGCATAGCTCAACAGTGTTGTCCGTGTGATCAGAGAAGCTGCTGCCTTGGTCCAGAATACATTCAAATGTTTCCTGCTAATAGAGAAAGCATTCAGAGGTATGGCATCCACTCACTGATTTCTTTTTGCCAAAAACAGTTTAGAGTTTCTACTAAAGGAAACACACCATGTTAAGAATTGAAAGTATAGGAGCTGGAGAGATGGATCACAGGTTAAGAGTACTTGCTGATCTTGCGGTGGACCCAGGTTCAGTTCCCAGCACTTGCATCAAGTGGCTCACAACTACCTATAACTCCAGCTCCAGGGAGTCTAGCATTCCTCTTCTGGTTTCTACTGGCACCTGTACTCACATACATATACTCCCATCCAGACACATATACATGTTCATAATGATTTTTTATATCTCTTTTTAAATGAAAGAATATGATATATATTATGCATATAAGAATATTTACACAAGAAAAATATATATCAAGATTCTCTCCCTTTTTGGAACACAATAACCAATATGGTAAGCAATAAATAAGCAATTAAAATTGAAAATCAAAAGACATAGGAAAGCAGTGAGGGCATAGCAGGGTATATTACACAGACCAGACGCTTAAGCCTGAATTCTCAGAGCAGTGATAGGCAAGCTAAGTCTTGCAGGATGTCTTGGAAAAACATAGAGAAGAGAAGACACAGGTATCTTGGAAAGAAAAGTTGTTAGAAGGAAAAACCTGGAGTGTAGTTTGGTGAAGGATCCATGAGGGCTTGGTCATAGCTGAATCCAATGGCAAAAAGTATGTGTAGCATCAAAGATGAGATTGGAGAATGGTCCAAGTTGTTAAGATGATTATATGTTAAGCTACTAAGTGAGGAGTCAATGAAAGTTTTAATATTGGAATATAAACAGTCTTATGAAACTATCTTAAACCATTGTGTGATAATTTCCATATTTTAAATTGTGTATGAGGATGTAGATAAGGATGAAGAAATAAATACCTGTCTCCTAACATGGGGGGTAGGGAGGAACCTTCTGTTTTCCAATGTGTTTTTGGTTTTTTTTGTTTGTTTGTTTTTTTGAGACAGGGTTTCTCTGTATAGCCCTGGCTGTCCTGGAGCTCACTCTGTAGACCAGGCTGGCCTCGAACTCAGAAATCCACCTGCCTCTGCCTCCCAAGTGCTGGGATTAAAGGCGTGCGCCACCACGCCCGGCTTCCAATGTGTTTTTAATAATACTACCTCAAACAAACAAACGACAAAACTCAGAAAAGCAAAAAACAATCTCAGCTTCAAACATACTCTGTCTTCATCTTCCAAGGAAACCACCTTGATCTTGATTATTCCCTGTTGAGCCCACATCACTGCGCTGCTGTCTTGTAGGCAGGCTGGTTCTCTCTGTCCACTCAGCTGTGTCAGAAGGGTTGCTGATAACCCCTAGGCTTAACCCCCAAGCCTTCCTCTTCTTTATCCCCTTCTTTTCCTTTATGTTCTATGTTGTCTTACCACTGCTTGACTGTCACCCACAAATTTATTAAGGTGTAACTGACAAATAGTATATATATTTAAGATATGCAGCCCAATGTCTGGACATCTGTATACTCTATGAGGCAACTGCCATAATTAAGCTAATTCCCTCACATAGTTGCCACTTTTGAGAATACTATATCAATATTGAGTTGTATTAATAGCCCCCATCACCATACTATGTATTAGATCTCCAGAACATATTTATCCTGGGCAATACAAACCGTATACCATTGACCACTATCCCCTTACTTTCCTCACTCCCCCATCCAGATAAGCAGCATCTTATAATAATCTGCTTTTGTCATTTAGACATCCACAGCTTCCATGCATTATCAAGAGCATGTACCACTTATCTTTCTGTGACACGTGGTGATATTGATGTCTTTCTGTGAGTCTCATAGGATTGCTTTATTTTTCCTATTCTTTCTGTTTGAGGTCATTCCCCTGACTCAGTCAGTGGAGGTCAGTCACTGGGTGACTGTAGATGGGCTGTCACCAGTTTGTAAATACTTTCCTGTACTTGATTGAGTTGACTCCTAAAACTCTCCATAGTGTTTGTTTGTTTGTTTGTTTGTTGTTTCTGGGTTTTTTATTGTCAATATCAAAATGTCCACTTGGTTCTTTTTATGTGGTTCTATGTTGTTGAACTTTTCAATTTTGTTCCTTTGTTTTCCCAATCTCATCTTGCTGTGTGCCTATGTTTTCTACAGCTCACCGAGTTTCCTTGAGACTGTCAGTTTTAATTCTCTGACTGGGATTTCACAGAACTTTCTTTAAGGTAAGTTTCTGGTACTTCCTATTTCTTTCTCGTGCTTCAGTGTTTCTGTGTTCGTTTATAGGCCTTCTGGCTTGTGTTAGTGTGAACAACTTTGATGGAGTAGCCATTTCACCAGTCTTTTCAAACTCACAGATAATTTACCTAGTGACTAGCAGCATCTTTTGGTGTATTTTCTGCTTTACTTCTCAAGTAGGCTGGCCTGGTAGCCACTCCGTTGGGCTGGTTCTTAGATCCTTAGAGACAAGCCTCGTTTGGGTTCTACTTAAGCAAGTCTGGATATCAAATCCACAGGAAGAGGCCTAGTGCATGGGCTCTCAGATTTATACCTTTTACCCGGAGATGCAAGGGATACCCTAGGCTGAAATAAATCTAGAGGTTGGCTCCACAAGTGTTTCCTTGGAATCTGGATCTGTGAGTGCCAGGCTATGGCTTGAGTCTTTGAGTTGTACCACAGAGTCTGGCTTATTGGAGTAGGCTTGGGAATACAGAACTTGGTAATAGGTAATTGGCCATTGTGAGGATTGGCTGACGTTTAGATTTTCAGGAGCCAGCCTGGTGTAGAGTTAGTGTAGAGGCAGGAGGAATGTGTGCTGGCCTGGCACTGGGTCAGTCAAGGAATGTGAGCCCATGAGAGACATCCCTGTGCTGAGGAGATCTGATCCTAGAGCTCACAATGAAACCACAAGCTCACTTTGCTCTCCTTTCCTGTATCTCCTTTCATGTATGTCTATCTTTTTCTACAGTATAGTTTGGGAACACTAAGAAGAATGTGAAGAGGAATTGTCCTTGCTACCTTCTCTCATTATTTCTGCCTTATACCAGGGATTCAGCCCTTATCATCTGGAGTCATTACCTCTTCCATGAAAGATGGTTACTCAAATAAATGCTTTTAAAATAAGAGACACAATGGAAATTTTTGTTCTCCAGACTCATTGAGCCTAAAATTGTTCATCCATGTATTTTCTTGTTTGGTTTGACCTTTAACTTTAGGAAGTAGACTCTATGAAGGACAGCTAAAGTTTTTGTTTTCTTTGACCTTTATCATGTTTACTAGTGCCCAATAGAGTTTAATGTGTATTTATTGAATTAACAGACACATAGAACCTAAGTTCCTCTCAAGCTTAGAGGAATATGGCTGAGTGATTCTGAAAACCTTGGTGGAACTTTGGTCTTAATTTCATAATCATTCTGCATAGGACTTAGGTATTTCTTGACCATTATGCTCATAAAAAGGCACTAGCCATTTCCATAACAGTATCTATCAGCTCTCACAGACACATGCCTTTTGCTTTACTTTATGCACTGATTACAACAGCATAATTAAAATAATAAATAAAAGTGACACTATCCACTGGGGACTTAGAATTCATTCCTAAGGGGATTCCATAGGTCCTGACCCTGTTTCACTAAATACAGGTTTCAATGGGGGGAGGAAAGGGCTCATATATAATTAATGAACAGATGCTCATCCACTGACTGTTGTTTTTTATAATTCAGGGCAATGGCTTCTCTGAGGTCTGGTTCTTTCTGCTCTATGAACTTGAAGATGAGGCTCAAACCGTTGTTTTCTGGGACTGGAGCTGTTTTCAATTTGTCTCCTTTGTATGGCCCATTTACGGTCATATAACTGTTTCATTTCCTGAATGCTGGTGTGTGCAGTGTGTACTGCAAGGTGATTCTTTATGGTGCTTTCACATTTCTGGACATTGTGGAAGCAGAAACCTTTGCAGACTTTTCTGAGTGATCTCTGAGCAAGTTTTTATAGGACAGACTTGGAAGACGAAGGTAATGTCCTCCTTTAACCAACCTTCAAGCAGGCTTGCTTGTAGAATTATACAGACCTGGGACCTCAAGCTTGTGATTCTTTGTCTCTGGTGCAATATTCTTCAAGTATGGATGTTTCTGGCCCTAATCATATATCACTGTGAATTAGAAATTCAAAAAATTACCTAAGAATATGATAACACCTCTGCTGTTCATTTTGACTGTATTTTCTTGTTTCTGACCTGGAGATCTTGTGTTTTCCACCTATATCCTTTAAATTTTGACTGGATCCTTTAAATTCTAACTTGGAAAGACTACAAAAATCTTAGTCATTTACAGTCTTGACAGATTTTTTTTCTTTCTTTCCTTTTTTTTTTTCAGTCAGGAATGGTATTTATGATAAAAATCACAAAGGCTGGTGACCACAACTCATGAGCAGTAGTTGAAAGGACTCAAAGAACTTAATGTAGAGAACAAAAGGCCAAGAGAGAGTATAAAAGGAGTCTTCTAATCTTTGAAGAATGACGCTCAAGAAAGAACACTTTGCCTGAACTGCTAGAAAAGACACTTCAAACTATAATGTTGAAGGCAGAATGAAGCACATCTCAACCAATTTCTAAAAAGAGTTGTCTTTTACTTACAAAGGGCTGAAATCAGTGCACACAAACATTAGATTTTATAATTAAGAAAGATATGACTCACTCACAGCTTTTCTTAGTTTCAACAAAATGATAGGTTCGTGCTCATGACTAAGGGAGGCATTTAAATGCATCACTGGAGTCATTTATAAGGACACCCTCTCCTTCTAGATATGAGATCATTACAGATTCTGTCACTGTTCTTTTGCTGTCACACCCCTTCTAGACCACAATCCAGGAGAAGAGGAGAGTGAGCCTCATTGTCTGCAGTGTTAAGTCAGGACTTACACTTCTCTCTGTAGTGGAAAGAGGAACTCTCATAAGAGCAGGATTCTGAGAGTAACTGGAAACACATGTAAGGCTGTGGGCAGGAGCCAAACCGAGCATGCTGACCATCTTGTCATCTAGTCATCTGTCCCTTGTGCAGTTGTTTAGTTCTGGACTCAGTGCTCTTCTTGGTATGGAGAATATGGAGGAATATGAACAGTTCCTGTTCTTAAAGGATTCACATGTATGTTGGGACACAGATAACTAAGTCTAAGTCTGTATTTATGGTTCATTTCTCCTAGCATTGAACTAGGCATAAACCAAGTGCTAGAGTGGTGGAGATGGGAACGATCAAAACAAACAAACAAACAAACAAACAACAACAAAAAAAAACTAAGCTCAGGAAGGTTAGGAAGAATTTTAGAAATGAAGTTATGCTATAACTTGCAGGAGGATAAAAATTTTCTAGTGTGCACAAATGATAGTTTAGCCTTGGTTTGATATGTTTTGTTGCTATAACAGTTACCAAATAATAGATACTTTGTAAAAAAAAAAAAAAAAGGGGACTTATTTAGCTCACAATTTGTGGATCTGAATGTCTAGTTGGCAGGGCATTAGTTCTGGTGAGGGCCCCTGCATTATATCACATCATGGCTTATAGCATCATGGTGAATGTGTGCGTGTGTGTGTGTGTGTGTGTGTGTATGTGTGTGTGTGTGCACACAAACGCGTGTGGGCACAAATGTCAAAACAGGAAGCCAGAGACTCTAGCTGTTCTATACCCAAATTTCCATGTGTGTAAACACAGCATGAGCATGTATGCATGTACAAATGAGTGTGTATGTGCATGTGTGTGCACATGTGTGTGTGTGCTCTATACATGCTCTTGTGAGTGTGTACAAGTATTTATGCATATGTACGTACATGGAGAAGCAGAAGTCAACTAATGTCAGGGGTCTTCCTAGGTTACTCTTCACACTACTTTTTGAGATAGTCTCTTACTGAGCCTCAAATTCACTCATTTAGCTAAATTAATTGGCCAAAAATCTTTAGAGATCCTTCCGTCTTCTCTCATTCCTCCACACTCAGATTACAGGCTTGTACTGCTTTGCCTGACCTATTTTAGCACTGTTGCTGGGGAGCCAAACTTAAGCCCTCAAGTGCAAATGGGCACTTCATTGACTGAACCATCTCCCCAGTGCCCCATGAGAACTTAATCACTTCTATGGACAGCAGTACCAATGAGCCACCTCAACCCCTTACCACATTGATCTCTTAAAGGTACAACCACATTGCCACACACGAGGCCAAGACTCTAGCACGTGAACTCTTTCAGAACAAACTACACCTAAGGGACAACATACACCCAAACTACAGCAGGTTTAGCCTGTGTACTCAAGTAGCTACAATTAATATGATTTATCAAAGGGAAAAGTACATGTAGATGACTGCCTTGGTTGGAGAAATAAGCAAGAAAAGCAAGAACAAAATGCAAAGGTCTTATAGGGTAGAGCTGTGAATTCATCCATGCATAGAGAAGACTCTATATACATAGGCAAGGTTGTTTTCTGAGTTTATGTGAGTGAGTGTGTGTGTGTGTGTGTGTGTGTGTGTGTGTGTGTAAGTGTGTGTGTGTGCTTGGAGAACGAGATCTGTTCTGAGTTGGTCACTATCATCCAAGTGAAAAATATTAATGGCTAGGCAACTGTGATTAATGAAGACTCTGAATTATGGGCATATGCACATAAAATATTTTGGATGTAGAAACCACACACACACACATGCACACATACACACACACACACATACACGCATGCACACACACACACACACACACAACCATATATATGCCAGCATATTTCAGGATCCTGGACTCTGTAGATTATAAGAATGGGGGCCAGTGCTAAATGTGAATGCATAAGTGGCATCAGATAAACCAGGTTGCAAGGACAGTCAGTTCTCCTGCATTCATGGGGATGGACTTTCTTGTTCTTCTGAAAGGCATTGTGGGTACTGGTTCTGTCCTCTAGTGCCTATAGAGATCATTTAAAGACCCTGTACTGAAAAACTTCTGGTTGGGAAAGGGCTTTGGTTGTAGGAAACCATTGGTCACTGAGAACCAGACCTACAGGGCAGCTCTAGATGAGATTCTTTCCCTTTAGGAAGGAGTTTCTAATTCCTCCCTTGAGCTGTCACTGCCTACATATTTAATTTCCTTTTGGGGGGTGGGCCTGTTAGCAGCCATCTGGCCTGCTAACAAAAGGTTTCTAACTGATTATGCAAAGTGTTCAGAGTTAAAACTTGGCCAGATGTGAATTTTTTTCCTCCTTGAAAATAAGAAGTAAATTGAACAGTGAACAGGATTTTTTCCTTTCTTCCTTCCTTCCTCCCTTCCTTCCTTCCTTCTTTCGTTCCTTCCTTCTTTCTTTCTTTTCCTGCTTCCTTACTTCCATTTCTTTCTTTCTCTCTCTCTTTCTAGCAGATAATAAATTTCATCATGACAATATATTTTACAGAAGTGTTTCTGAATAATTTTAACCCAACATGCAGAACTTCAGACAAAGAACTTAGATTTGCATGGAGGCCAATAAGAAGAAAGAATAAGAAGAAATTTTCTATTAGGTTATGATCAATTTGGGAAGAGGAAAGACAGGCTATGTGGGCAGTAGGGGACCATATATGCTAATCTTCTTTATGATACAAACCAACGGTTAGCCGAACAGCATACTGCCTGATCTTTGGAGTATACTCAAAACAGACTGGTAGCAGAAAACAGAAATCAGTATTGAATCAGAATTTACCATATGGAATCCTCCTGTGCACCCATTATGCGTGTCCATTAAAGCAAACAGCTAAAGCAAATCAACGAAGTCCAGTAACAGGAATCTATGATGAAGGAAGACTCCTGGGGTATTCCTGCAGCCTTGTAAGGCTTCCTTTCTGTGTTTATGTTAATGTTAGGAGGGGACATTTTACAACCCCTTAGAAGTAAGAGATGTCACCAGAAAATCCTAGCAGTGCTTCACCTGGCAGAGGTGTTTGTATACTGATGACTCCTCTCCTCTGCTCATACTCAAGCAAGACCGCAGGCTCCTGCGTGAGTGGGAAAGGATGTGCCAAAAAGAATATATACAATAGCTGCCCTCAGAGAATGCTTTTGATGGAAAAAATGACCATGACTGTCTGAGCTAAGAGTTGTTCTGTCCAGGCTAAGCCAAAAGTTGTTCTGTCCTTGTCATTTAGAGCAAAGGGGGGTGGGGTGGGCCATTCTACAAATAAATTATAGAAAAAAAAATAAGGAAAAGATTCAAAATACAGATAGGAAATCCAGTCAAGAAAACAACACAAGGACAGGAAGCAATCCTGAGCAAGTGTTTATAGGTGTTGCACAGCCCAGTAATGAGAATTCAGTATACAATAAATAGGTTCAACGATGAGAGAATTAAGAAAAATAAAGCATAACCCAAAGGAACATAACACCCCAGAGGAGAAGTGGTAGGATAAAATATTTTCATTAAAGATCTAAAAACAAAGTTCAAACAGGACTAAACATTACTGAAATGTTAGTTACAGAAGAGGTACAGAGGCTTGGAACAGCACAGTGAATACTGGTTGTAAGGTGCAAAGCTTGTAAACAGATAGGAGGGGATAGGAAAGGAGGGGATAGGGAAGGAGGGGATAGAGAAGGAGGGGATACAAAA
>NW_022196905.1:38939507-39008657 GCF_008632895.1 Mastomys coucha | reverse complement strand
AGGGGATACGAAAAGAGAGGATAGGGGAGGAGGGGATAGGGGAGGAGGGGGTAGGGGAGGAGGGGATAGGAGGGGATAGGAAAGGCAGGCAGAGAAAGAGTATTCACATTTCAATTAATCAGAAAAACATTAAGAATCATACCCATGAGTTAAAGTCCTCAGACTACTGTATGGATGGACAGGGATATGGATGTTAAGGTCCTTGGAGCAGCCGAAGCAAGGGATGATGGTGAGTTAGAGCTGAGAGAGATAGCATTTGGATACCTTGTCCATCATGAAATGTAGTTAACATAGTGATTTGGGTCTTTTAAGAATGAATAGGTCATGAGGCGTGCACCATGATGAATAAGCTAATGTCTTGAGAGTGGTTTGGTTATCATAAGACAGGGTTGTTATAAACTTCCTGTCCTTCCATGATGAGAACAATTTCAGTCAGTATAGACTAAGCCCCTCTTACCCATCCCCACTGAGGACATATAGTACCATCCCAAATGATCATTTGATCATGGTGATGCAGAAGTAATAAATATAGCCTCTATTTCTTATAAAAGCCTAGTTTATGAAATTCTACTTTTGCAAGAGAAATTAACCTAATACATGGGGATTGGGGAAAGTCTGGAAAATTTGAAGGATAAGATAATAGGATTTGCAGAATGATCTGTTGTGGGGTAACGAAACAGGAGAGAAGCCACAATAACTGGAGAGGAGGCTAGCCTGGTCTACAGAGTAAGCTTCAATACAGCCATGACTATACAGAGAAACCCTGTATCATACAAACAAAAACCCAACCAACCAAACAAACAAATCCTCAAATAAGCCAGAAGATTAGAACAGATTGCTAGAGTTAGTTTGGGGTCAAGCAGAGCAATTTAGAAGAAGTCGAGAGAAGCCAGATTGAATCAGTTAACATAGAGAGGAGTTTTGGGCCCAAATGATTGAGCTGATCAACAAGCCAAAGTTCAGAAAAACAAGAATGAGCTTATTCAGTAGCAAGTCTCGGAGGCTGAAAACATTCTAGGCCTAGATTAGATTGTACAGAGGCTAGAAGCTTCCAGGACTAGGCCTAGGTTAGTAAACTGAGGCAGTAAGACCCCTTGACAACAGTTAGAGCAGGAGATCAAAATTTTATTTTTACAAATAACTATAAGGCTTTGTCTGAATGTCTGGAAGAACTGTGTTCCCATGAGATTGGGAACAATGTAGTAGAAGCAAGTTTGTGATGGGAACCAGGGTGTGTTTTTAACTTCAGTTAGACTCTGATTCATGCAGAGATACAAGGAGATAGTTGCATGCACAGATGGACTTCAAAGAGAAGTCTGACTGAAGAGATAAATTGGAGGCTTATCAATGAATGTAAATTGAAGTTTTCCAAGGAGAGAATACAATAAATAAAACTGAAAATTTATTCAAGAATATAAAGAAATAATTAAAAAAAAGTCCAAGGTTCTGTAGATTAAATCAATGTGCTGTGCTTCAATGCAATTTGACGCAGAACATCTAAACAAAGAGAGAGAGCATGTAGAAATACCCTTGTTCAATGGCTGGGCTTACAGGGAGAAGAATATGCTCGTCTGGCATCCAAGAGGAACTAAGGCACAGAGACATGAGACATGAGACATGAGATACGAGACATGAAACATCAGACACCAGACATCAGACAAGAAGCATGCCTACTGCAGTAAAGGTAACAGACTAATGGCTGCATTATCTGAAGTGAAGTATGAGTCAAGAATCACATACAGGCCTGAAGAGATGGCTCATTGGTTAAAAGCACTTGCTGCTCTTGCAGAGGATTCTGAGTTAGTTCCCAGCAACCACATCAGTCAGTTCACTCTGCCTGTTACTCACATTCTAAGGAACCAGACTCCCTCTTCTGGCCCCGAAGGAAACCAGATGTGTCTGTGGTGCCCACACATACATGTAGCTACTCATGCATACTCAGTCAGTATCAAGAGATCTTAAAAAAAAAAAACATGTCAGATATACCCAAGCTGTTGTTTGGAAACACAGTAACAAGACAGATATTCTCATATAACTCACCAAACTTGGGAAAGAGTTAACTACTACTGGGGGTAAAGTTACTTGAAAATGAAATCAGGTTGCTTACAAGATGAATTAAAGCATTCAAGTCAGGAATGATGGATGCCATGAAAGGGAGGAGTGGATATCTTTGAGTACAGATCTAGTACAAACAACTGCGAGTTATTTTTATGGAACAGAAAGCAAATACTATAAGCCCTGATAATATAAAAATGACAGACACTGTAACAAAAGCCAGGGGATGGTAGGAGGAAGCATAAGAACACTAACAGTTCCTTGTTCAAGGGAGTCAGCTAATACTCTGCAAAACCCAAACCTCTAAGTTAGAAACACCTAATGTCAAGAGTGATGATCTTGTTTATTCCCTAAAACCGATAGACATAAAAGCACCAGTCACACTAAAAACATAATGTCACTTCATTTTAATTTCTTTGGATAAATTCAAATAAGAGTAAACATTTTAGGGGAAGCAATGCTTAGAGCATCATTCTATTCTTAGAAAATCTACGAATCTAGCATATGAACGTACACATAGGAAACCATGGCGAACTATTTTCATCTGTAGCATTAGTGATGAGTTCAGGGTGTGTAGAAGTTACTCTTCTATTGCTGTGATAGAACACCATGTCTAAAAGCAACTAACAGAAAAAGATTTTATTTGGATTATGGTTCCAGAGAGATTTGGCATCCATCATAAAAGAGGATGTGTGGCAGCAGCTGGTCAGAACAGGAGGCTGAAAGATCCCATCTTCAGCCACAGAAATGAAGCAGAGAGAGAGAGAGAGAGAGAGAGACAGAGAGAGAGAGAGAGAGAGAGAGAGAGAGAGAGAGAGAGAGAGAGAGAGAGAGAGAGAGAGAGAGAACTGGAAGTGAGGTACCATTATGAACTCTCAAAGCCACACCCCCTGCCTCTGCAGTGGCCTTCTTCCTACAGCAAGGCTGCACTCCCAGACAGCCTCCTCAAACAGCTCCACCAACAGGATCAAGTATTCACATAGAAGAACCCAGGAGGGACATTTTTCATTCAAACCACACACACACAAGATGGGGTCATTTGAGATGATGTCATCCAATTTAGGTTTTTTATGTGATTGTACTTTTCTACTTGTTTGGGTTCACAAGCACATTTTGTTTAGTTTTTGTTTGTTTGTTGTGGTTGGTTTTTTTTCTTGTTTTTGTTTTTTAATATCTCAGAGTGAGTGAGAATGACTACTGCTGCTGTGGAATCATCCCATTGGAAAAGTCTTGGAAGAAGAACCCTAAAGAAGCAAGTAACTGACAAGAAAGATGTGAATGGGCTTAAAGAGGGGGAGAATATAGGAGCCATAAATAGAAACAGCCTGCAAACCCTTGCAATCATTCAGTTGGTATATGCCAGATTATTCTGGTAAGGTAAAGGCTATTATCTCCTGTATAGCAAGAGATGAATCCAACAGACTTGCTGCATTCAAAGAATGTCCCAGGTTCCGTTTCTGAGATAACTTGTGCCTATCTCACCTATGCCAGATCATCTGGATAATGTGTTGGATGCCCAACACATTCATTTAAGGTAAACAGCAGTTTTTGTTCTCCTGGTACCTTGTCTATATTGACTTGGCCTCTGGAGATACAGAGAAGACTGAGAAACTAAAGTTTGCATACATGACTGGTTCACAATAAAATCCTTAGACACCATGGCTTCTGGGAGATTCTCTGGTGGATATGCTTTATCCATGCTGCTCAAATGTCATGTCTGGAGTCACCTGAGGTCTGTATGATGCCAGTGAGAGAGGGCACTGGAATTATGTTCTTACCTTTTGTGGAGGAGAGAGCAACCTGGGGCATCTTTCTTCTTGGTGACTTTATATTTTATATTTGCCTTTATATTTCTCATTTTGCTGTAATTGGCCATCACCAAAACAACACCGTTTCTGATTTCTGAGTTCTTCTAGTGAATCATCAAACTTGTGATTTCTCTCAGGGACCTTGGACATGACCTATATTTTATAGACAAAACTAAATCTCAGAGAATTTATGTGATGTGGTCATGATCATAGAGCCAGTAAATGTGTCAGAATTTGCATGAGATTTTCCTCACTCTGAAGTCTATTTTCCTCTTTACAACAGAGATTTTCAACTATCATTCTTTTTAGCTGCATGCCATTTTGGGTTGTGTGTAGAAGAAAACTTACAATAAGCAAATTAACAACTAGAATAGCACTTTCTCTTTACAGAAGTTGTGGATGGAAGGTTTCGAGCCATATCATTTGTTCCCACACATGGTCCTCCTGATAGCCATTAAAGTGCGACACTTAGCTACCTCTGGAAACAGTTTTGTGCCTTTGCCCTGCCTCCTGTCATCACCCTTTTTGAATCTGCTCAATTCCTCCATGGTTGTCTAGTTCATTGTGCATCCTGTGTAGGATGCCTGGCCATTCTGAATTGCTTGGAAGTATCCAACTTCTGTCTCTACAGCTCTGCCATGCTAGGATACCTCCAGCCCCACACAAACCAGAATGGCTGTCTATTCTACTCTAGTCTTCTGTAGCAGTGCCACTCAGACTTGATCCCACAATGTAGGCTACTTTGGTTAATGGTGTCAGGGATGAATCCAGAGGTTTCTATATAACAGACCAATAATATATCATGGAGCTGCAGGCTCTACCCAAGAGAATTTTGGCTTTTTGTCAAGCTTGCTGGTGGAGTCAGGACTACAATTTGTGTGTGAGGGCTAGAAGTACACCTTATTTCTCAGCCACTCCTTTCACTGGATTTTAGTTCCCCGTTGGTATACCTTCACTTGCCTCTGAGATCCCCAGGGCAAGCAGCATAGCCTCAGCCTCTCTCTGTGTTACTGATATCAACAGGACAGTGAACAAAAAGTAGGCACTAGAAAGACTATCCAGATGACTAAAGAAGAGAGTAAAATTCCTGAAAAGGGGGGTGCAGGGTTTGTGCCTTAAGACTAAGCTGGGAAAGAGATAAATTCATCTAATGAAAGACTTTTGTGTGTAGATCAAAGCAGGGAGATTGGAGTGGATATTCTTGGGTCTAGCCTGATATCTATCTTATTGTGCCCTGATAGATATCACTGGTATTCATGTCCAGGGGCCAGGGGAATGGAGATATAAATATGTTGCCTAGAATACTCTGGAGAAGTAGTTGCTATGGATTGGCCCCTGGACTGTGCCATCAACAAAGCTGGAGTACAAACTGTTTCCTTGGGAACATGATTCTTACACACCTACCTAGAGCCCAGGAAATTATGAGTCTACAGTTCTAAACTGGGCCATTTGTAAGTCCAATATGGACATGTGGTTTTTGTCAGGTAGAATTCTCAAAGCCCCAAGTAAGACTCTCTGCTCAGCCAATAATGGAAAGGAATGATAAGTTGACTCAGCTTGCCCAAGATCATGCATATAAGAAGTTGGCAGAGCTGAGCCCAGGTTTTCTCTCTCTCTCTCTCTCTCTCTCTCTCTCTCTCTCTCTCTCTCTCTCTCTCTCTCTCTCTCTCTCTCTCCTCTCTCCTTCCTGCTCCTGATTTAGACGTCTTTCAAAGGTGATATCTCAAATACTAGAGTGGAAAACCACCCTCTATCAGTGAAGGGGAGTGCAGTTTTGTCCCCTTTGTGTTATGATTAGAGTGTCTTGTTGAGAGAACACTATTTCACCTACAGTCAAAGTTCAAACATTGACCACAGAATTCTAGGAAGTGGTCACCTGTCAATGACCTTTGTTTGATGTCACTGAAACTCAGCTAGACATTCCCCCACAGCCTGCTGGACTATGGCCTGATTTAATTCCTCATTTGATCAAGAGATAAAGGGAAAAGAATGGTTACTCCTGATCTTACAATTCCCTGGATATTGAGGATTTTGACTACAACTTGATGTTAATTAAATTGTTTTTAGGGCCTAATGTATTATATGTAATGTTTGCTTTCTAATGACCAACAGATGGTTTTTCAATGCTAATGAGGGGTGTATAATGACTCCCAGACTCCTAGTACAAGCTGTACAAGTCAGCATGCTGTCAACTAAATGGATTCTTTGGGCAGAGTTAGCGCTCCCAGGAGTTAGACACTAAGCCAGGACTCTGCCTGCAGTGGGTCAGGAAACTTGCCACCTTTTTGGTACCTCACTGCTAGGTTCTTGCAGTGAAGGCATGCTCAGATAGCATTGACCTTAAATGATAACACACAGAATATACTAAGTAGGGTTTGCTTGCTAGATTCATAAATGATGTCATAGTTAGAATGGACCCTAGAGTCCAGATTTCCTCATCTTTGAGGAGTGTCAAAGTCCTCTTATATTACTTGAGAAAAGTCCCGTCTAGATAGAAAAATGAGAAAAAAATAAAAGGTGAAAGAAAGAAGTAAATAAAACAATAATGAGTAGAAAAACAGGATTTTAAGAGACGTCATCTACAGGCTCAGCATACATAGATCATTGAGTATAATTCTGGTCTGGAATAGTATAATCAGTTTGTTCATGAGCCATTTGCCAGTCTATGTTTGTCTAAAATTCAGTCCTCTCTTAAGTCTTTTTTCAATTTCTCCTCTGGCCCTTCATGTTTAGGGCAAAATACTAATTTAAAAGTAATTCAAACCTTAAAAAGAAAAGAAAAGAAAAGAAAAGAAAAGAAAAAAGTTGTGTGTAGCTGTATGTAGATTAGTGTGTGTGCCTGCAGTGCTCAAGGAAGCCAGAAGAGGGCATAAAATCCCCCTAGAGCTGGAGATGGAGGTAAGCAGTTATGATGTGAACTGCCTAAGGTCTATGGTGGGAACTCAACTTGGGTCCTCTGGAAGAGCAGTATGTGTCTTAACTGCTGAGCCAGCTCTCCAGCTCCCTAACTTGCTTTTGTATACCTTATTGGAATGTTAAAAAAAAGTGCTTCTTTTTGTAGCAAGAAAAACTAAAAGAAAGCTCATTGTAGCAAAGTACTTGGAGATATCTAAAGGTATGACCTTTGGGGAAGCTAGTATTAAATGAAGTGGTCATGACTGTATGCTTTCTGGTAAGCATTCTTGAAGTGGTTTACACACGTTATACTAGAACCCAGGATTTTAATTGTTTATGTGCATGCATCATGTTAGCTGAATATATATATATATGTATATATATGTATGTATATACATATATATACATATATATATGTGTGTGTGTATGTGTGTGTGTATGCATATGTATGTACATATATTCACATTTTGTTCCACTATATGTGTCTAAGGGTTATAGTTTCTATCAGCATGAATTAGATAAAAATGATATTTTAATTTAAACCTTGCCTAATTTATGGAGAGTATATATCACTAGGAACTTTGTAATATCACATAATACCTGAACAGTATTTGTTTCTATTGCCAATAGTCCGAGCTTGTAGTTGCTGTCATTGCTGTTATGAACAATGTGCCCTATGGTATACTTTACTTTTGCACTTGATGTATCACAAACATCTCTCATGACAGGATGTACAGATGGTTTCTTTGGATAGTTACCTAGTGATCTACAGAGTGAATGTGCCCTCATCATATTCCTCAAGAATGGGCTTGTATGGTCACACATAGTATTTCCTCATATTCAAATACTAGAGATAGTGTCTTAGTTTGGATTTTACTACTGTGAACAGACACCATGACCAAGGCAACTCTTATAAAAGGCAACATTTAATTGAAGCTGCCTTACTTGCAATCTTAGCTCTAGGATGAGGTATTTCTCTAGTGTACTTGGCTAAATGTTCTGGGTCATTTGACTAACTATAGCTGAATCATTGTTTCTTGGCAGTTGAACATGAGCTGAAGAAATACTTAGCACTTCTACTCTGATGGGTCTAGATATAGATAGGTCTCAGACTGTGAGGGAGATGCATGTGGAAGGATCCAGGGTCCTAGATGACTGTGTGGATTAGAGACCTCCTATTCACATTGGACTATGATGGAGGCAAGAAGAAGGGTCAGGTGTAGTTTATTGTGATTTGGGTCTTGATTTTTATAGGAACTAGCATTACTTTCCAGAAAAATGTATGGTCAGGCTCCTTGCTATCTTAAAAAGTATTCTTGGCCCTCCAATGATAGAAATTTTATTTTTAGTGTTTAGAAAAAATAAGCTTGCTTAAATTCAATAGCTTCAAGGCATTTTCTCATGCTGAGAGCATTTTTTCCCACATAGCTGGCTGGCTATTTTTCATCTTTCAAACCTTGACTTAATCATCCTAACTCAAAGATACCTCCTCTGACCATCAATCTAACTAAGTAACCTCCACATACCTTACTGTCCCCACACAGGTAGGCATAGGGACAGAGGGATGGCTTTCCAAAATCTGGTTCAGCATTTACCTGTGTGTTCACATAGTCTCCTGCTTTCTAAGTAAGTACTTGAAGAAAGGCACGGTGGCAGGGTTACTCTCATTGTACATCAAACTCTTATCAGAGTCTGGTTTAGGGTGGACACTCAGTGAACATTTGTTGAGAAATGAATGCTCCAAAGATTCTCTGTATGTTTAAAAATAATCCTTAGGCAGTGCTTGCTACATACATAGATTCTTTGATTTCTTATAGTAAATCAATAGCTTCCAGAAATTTGCAGCCACAGAGTAAAGCCATTGGTATAGTCAGACAAGCTTGTATAGCACATAGCATTATTGAGACTCAGAGAGGACGAACTTGTCCAAGAGTGGTTGCCTACTTTTCCCATGTATGCTGCAGGATATCTCAGTGGATAAACAGGCTCTGGAGACATTTGACTTCAGTCTCTATTTCTGTTATTTACTTACCATTAGATCATTTACTACTTGGTGGACCTATACATTGTTTCCACTCATTCCATTGTGTATTTTATGGGTTTTGTGTGTTTCTTGTATTTTTTTATTCTGCTTTTTCTTATTTTTGTTTGCTTTTTTGTATGTTTGTTTGAGAAAGAGGGAGAGAGAGAGACAGACAGACAGACAGGAGGGAGAGAGAGAGAGAAAGAGAGAGAGAGAGAGAGTTGGGTGGGTGGAGGATCTGGGAGAAGTTGGGGAAAAGAAAACTATGCAGAATATGTTGTAGGAAAACATTATTTTCAATTAAAAATGTACAAAAGGGGGGAATGCAAGTTAGCTTGCATTTTATGAAGCTTTTTTATCATTTAGAAATAAATTTTATTTACATTTTTGAACTATTATTTATGTCAACCTTTAAAAATATGTTTTCCAACTATTTGAGCATTTCCTATAATGTATTATGATCATTTTTGCTCCCACTTTCCCCCCTAACTTCTCTAAGCCATATCCATGTCCCCTACAACTTCATGTTCTCTTTCAGCAGAAGAGCTCACAACTGTTAGTGTTTGAGCAGTGCAGAGTGGACTCAGTGGGTTATTAAAACAATTAGTTAATATTTAAAGTTAATATTAGTTAATATTTATGCTGGTTGTGGTGGCACACACCTTTAATCCCAGTACTCAGGAGGCTGAGGCAGGTAGATCAGTGTGTGTTTGAGGCCAGCCTGGTTTATATGAGAGTTCTAGGATAGCCAAGGTTATGTAGAGAGACCTTGTCTCAAAAAAAGATTAATAGGTAGTGAAAGAACAAAAAAAGGAGCAAGGGCCTGTGCTGGCATCCGTAGTGGAGGACAGGATAAACAGCCATTAGTGGACAGATGACCTACTGCATTGGCCAATCCATTCCCGACATTCACTGGTATTTTTCCACTATCTCACCCCAGTCTTGGAAATCTGAATTCCATCTCTTCCTCCTCTGGTGGTAGCCTTGATGTCTGCTGAAGCATTTTGAGTGAATTCTTCATTGCTGTAAAAGTAACATTAGTGAAAAAGCAACAGCAACACCTGAGTACGGTTGGGAGGTTTAAGTGGCCGGTGGGTGTACGCTTATCATCATTAAAGGGCTCTTCGATGAGAAGTTAAAGCTGGCCAATAAATTATGATGGCTATAACAGTTTGTGTCAGGTGACTTTACTCATCTCCACTTACTTAAACCTCATTCATATTTATTGACCTTTTGTTTAACTGTCAGAGCCTCACTAGATGCAGGGACAGCAAAGACATTACCTCTGTCCTTGAGAGGCTCAGGGTCCAGTGGCCTGGAAAGGACATCAGAGCAGGTGACTGCAGTAAAACAAGTAGCTGCTGGCCACAGCTGTGCAAAGACGGTGACAGGCCCTGCCTGAGGTGGGTCTGTAGGACAGAAGGGAAATCCCTGGGTTCTCTTTCTGGAAAGCCAGTACTTGTTGATCCTCTCACACAGTGGTTGTCAACTTTCCTCACACAGTGACCCTTTAAAACATTCCTTCATGTTGTAGCGACCCCCAAACGTGAAATTGTTTCATTGCTACTTTGTAACAGTAATCTGGCTACCATTATGAATCGTAATGTGAATCTCTGATATGTGATCAATCCCGAAAGGGTTGTGACCCACAGGTTGAGAACTGCTGCGCTAACACATAAAGCTACCTCAGTTACAGACTATAGAAAGGCTCGAATATGACAGAGTGTTTTAAGAGAAAAGGATTTTGGAGCCTCTGCTCACCTCACTATGCAGCCACCCACACTGCTCCTTTCTCTATCATCAGTGCCAAGTCTCAGATTTGAGATTGGGTCAGAATCACTTGGAAGGGCTGTAAAACAATGATTGCTGGTCCTTGTCTCCAGAGTCTTTTAAAAAAACATTAAAATCAAACATTCTATTCAATTACATCTCAAATGATATCTTCCTTCCCAGTCAACCCTCCTTCCCATCTGCCCTCTCCCCCCTCCTCTTTGCCTCTATGAGGGTGCTCTCCTGCCCTACCTCTCCAGCATCCCCCTTAGCTGGGTAATCAAACTGCCACAAGACCATGGGCCTCCCCTCCCCTTGATGTCAGACAAAGCCATCCTCTGCTACATATGCATCTAGAGCCATGGATCCCTCCCTGTATACTCCTTGGTTGGTGGTCTAGTCCCTGGGTGCACTGGGTGGTCTGGCAAGCCAACGTAATTCTTCCTATAGGGTTGCAATTTCCCTCTGCTCCTTCAGGCCTTCCTTGAACTCCCCCACTGGGGTCTTGAGCTCAGTCTGAAGGTTGGCTGTGAGATTCTACATCTGCATTGATCAGGTGCTGGCAGAACCTCCCAGAGAACAACCACACCAGGTTCCTGTCAGCAAGTGCCTCTTGGCAACAGACAATGTCATGGGATTTGATGTCTTCAGAAAAGGATAGATCCCAGGTGTCTTAGTCAGGGTTTCTATTTCTGCACAAACATCATGACCAAGAAGCAAGTTGGGGAGGAAAGGGTTTATTCAGCTTAAACTTCCACATGGCTGTGGATCACCAGAGGAAGTCAGGACTGGAACTCAAGCAGGTCAGGAAGCAGGAGCTGAGGCAGAGGCCATGGAGAGATGTTCCTTACTGGCTTGCTTTCCCTGGCTTGCTCAGCCTGCTCTCTTATAGAACCCAAGACTTCCAGTCCAGTGATGGCACTACCCACAAGGGGCCCTCCCCCCTTGATCACTAATTGAGAAAATGCCCCACAGCTGGATCTCACGGAGGCACTTCCCCAGCTGAAGCTCCCTTCTCTGTGATAACTCCAGCCTGGGTCAAGTTGGCACACAAAACCAGCCAGTACACCAGGTGACGCAGTTCTGAGCTTAGGGCAGGGTTTACAGCTTGGCACTTCTGATGCTAACCTAGGGTATCAGTGGGTTTGACAGGGTGCTACCCTTCTACATATTTGGTTTCAGTTGATTTAGGGTAGAGGTCAAAGGGGGAAGTTTTTTGTTTGCTTGTATTTTTGTTTTATTTTGTTTTCATTTGATGACTAGGCATCGTGTAGATTTCATGTGTTGTTTTTTTAAAAATCAATAATTCACAGCAAAATTAGAGGACAAATTCCTCCCAAATCTTCTGCATCCCCATTTAACCACCACACACTCCTCCATTGCCACTGTTCTCTACCAACACAGCTCATTTGTTATGATCCATGAACATTTAGACATATTTTCACCTAATACCCACAGTTTGCACTAGAGGTCAGTTTTGGGTGTGCTTCTACGGGTTTGAGAAAATGCACAATAGTATGCCCACCACTCTAGCAACAAAGACAACTTCACTGCAAAACACCTCTGCATTCTACATAGTCTCCCTTTCTTTCTCCGTGCCACCACTGTGATCACTGCTCTTCTCATTGTCTTCAAAGTAAGCACAATGCCTAATACCTGGAATCACTCCCTTTCAAATCTGCTTCTTATATCCAGTAATACATAATGATGGTCTCTTCACAGACTTTTGTGTTTTAACAGATCCTTTCTTTTGAGTACTGAGTAGTATTTTGTTGTCTGTGAGTACCATAGTCTATTCAGGTAATTACCAAGAAGTACTTTGGTTGCCTCCAAGTTTGGGAAATTATCAATACAACCTCTATCCTTATTTGTGTGTAGTTTTTGTGTGGGCATCAGATTTGAACTCCTTTGAAATTCAAATAAATACTGGGAACATGCTTTTAGGATCATACGATATGCTTAATTTGGTAAAAAAGCTGCCCAAGTATATTGGTAACTGACCATTTTTATCCCTACCAGCAATAAAGAAGAGTTCCTATTGCCCACATTTCTTCAGTATTTGCTTTCATCAGCATTCTAAATCTGAGTCATTCGTATAGGCATATAGTGGTTTATCATGTCTGTTTATGTTTCCCTGATGGCATATGGTTTGAATCATCTTTTCCTGTGCATATTTGCCAATCATGTCTATTGGAGAATATATTAAGACCTTTGGTTTTTTTTTAAAGTGGATTATTTATAATTTGCTATTGAGTTTTAAAAGTTTCTTGTGTATTTTGGACATCAGCTCTTTTTTTTTAAGCCTACAGCACCTGGTATTCCCAGGCGGTCTCCCATCCAAGTACTAACCAGGCCCGACCCTGCTTAGCTTCCGAGATCAGATGAGATTGGGCACGTTCAGGGTGGTATGGCTGTAGACAACTTTTGTTTTTTATTTATGCTTTTAAAATATATTATCTCCTGTGCAGGGAGAGGTCTCCCCTGGGTTTCACCCCAGTCTGGTATATCAAGTCACTACAGGGCTAGGCACATCCTCTCCCACTGATGCCAGACAAGAGAGCCCAGTTAGGGGAATGAAATTCTCAGGCAGGCAACAGAGTCAGGGATAGCCCAGGCTTCAGTTGTTGGGGGAGGAGCTGTGTGTAAGGGGAAACTGAGAAGAAGAGAGCTGGTATTGGGACGTAAAGTGAATAAATAAATAAATACACTAATAGAAAAAAAAGACATAGAAGGCTTGTTGCTGGGGTGGGGTATAATGTATACCTGATTTGCTCTTGTTCTGGATGATGTAAAGAGAAATAAACAGACACCAAAATTAAAAATTAATTAATTAATTGATTATCCTAACTGGTCAATGGCCTTCCATTCTGTAGGCAGTACTTTTACACAGTAGATACTAATGTTAAAGAACTCCATCTCACCAGATCTTTCTTGCATGTGTTGTGTACTTGCTATTTTATCTAAAAGCACATCTCCAAACTAAAGTCATTTTAAATGTTCTCCTACACTATCTTCTATGAATTTTATATTGGTGTTTGACATTGAGGTCTGGGTCAATTGGGGGCTGGCTATGCTGTAGGGGTTTCTGTGGTATTGGGAAACATGGATTCCCTCCACGACTATGCAATCTTCCTCTTTATGATAGTATTTCCTTTTCTGAAGCCTACTCTATATGAAATCAACATCATTAATCTTCCTTCCAAGGGCTTAGTATTGCCACAGTATATATTCATCCACTTATTTATTCTTCACCTGTCTGTATTTAAAGTGAGTTTCTTATGAACAGTATATGCTTGGGGTGTGTTTTTAATCTACTTTAGTTCTATCTTAGTTATACTATAGAGTGAGAATGTTCAAAATTATTATCAATATGGTTTTATTAGAAATTGTTGTATCTTTTACCCATTTTCATTTGTTTCCCCGAATCATTATCTTCTCCTCTTTCTTCTCCTTCTCTGTCTTCTTCTTCTTCTCCTTCTCTGTCTTCTTCTTCTTCTTCTTCTTCTTCTTCTTCTTCTTCTTCTTCTTCTTCTTCTTCTTCTTCTTCTTCTTCTTCTTCTCCTCCTCCTCCTCCTTCTCCTTCTTCTTCTTCTCCTCCTTCTTCTCCTTCTCCTTCCTTCTCCTCCTTCTTCTCCTTCTCCTTCTCCTTCCTTCTCCTTCTCCTTCTCCTCCTCCTCCTCCTCCTCCTCCTTTTCCTCCTCCTCCTCCTTCTTCTTCTTCTTCTTCTTCTTCTTCTTCTTCTTCTTCTTCTTCTTCTTCTTCTTCTTCTTCTTCTCCTCCTTCTCCTTCTCCTCCTTCTCCTTCTCCTCCTCCTTCTTCTCCTTCTCCTTCTTCTTCTTCTCCTCCTTCTTCTCCTTCTCCTCCTTCCTTCTCCTTCTCCTTCTCCCTCTCCCTCTCCCTCTCCCTCTCCCTCTCCCTCTCCTCCTCCTCCTCCTCCTCCTCCTCCTTCTTCTTCTTCTTTCTTTTTCTCTTCTGTAGATTGAATGTTCTCTGTCTTCTACATAATTTCTATCCTAAGAGTATTTTACAGTGAGGTTTTTAAGAAGCAATTAAGTCCTTATACACAGGTTAATCTGTTAGATAAGGACGTAGGTATGGAGTTTACTCCCCCTATTCCTTCTGTTCTGTGAAGACCTGTCATTTATTTCCTCCTGAAAATGCAGCAGCCAGAGGCCAAGTTGGAAGCAGGGAACAACTGTCAGTAGGCACTGATCCTGCTGATGCCTTGGCCTTGGACTTTCCAACCTCCAGAACTAAGACAAACACTTTTCTATTGTTCACAGATGATCCAGTTTGTGGTATTTCACTCTAGCTTTGTTAAGAAACTAAAAAAAACTAGTAATCTTTTTTCTGCTTCCCCTGGTTTTAACTGAACATTGTATTTGATCGGATTCTTCCCCTTTTTGAACATATACATTATAATTTTTCAGCTTCAATAGGTGCTCTAGAATGAGCAAGATACTACCCAAGTCCACTTTTTAAATAACCTACTATGGAACAAAGCAGAATGTCTGCCTTCTTCCCTGTATATTTGCTGTCACTCATGTCTGTACATAAGTTATGTATGTGTAAACACATACACACAGACAGACACTAAAGAATTTTATTGCCGTAATCTAAAGAAAGCACTATCACACCAAGTACGAAGAACAATAAAAACATTTTTCTTTGACTTTTCTGTTCTTTCTTTGATCTTTTCATGTAGATGCGATTTTCAGGCAAAATTTTTCTGAATCTTGAAAAGCCTTTTAATATTTTGTCAGTATTGTTTCATCAGGTCCTGAATACTCCTTGCAAGGTAGGTGAACTAGAATCAAATTACTCCAGGTTTTAATTGTCTAAAAAAGTTCTTGTTTTTTCTTCATGTTTGGAGTGAATTTTTTCTGGTTACAGAATTTTATGTTGGTAGGGTTTTTCCCTCTCAAAACTGCTCCAATCCTCTCTCTCTCTCTCTCTCTCTCTCTCTCTCTCTCTCTCTCTCTCTGTGTGTGTGTGTGTGTGTGTGTGTGTGTGTGTGTGTGTGTGTGTGTGTGTCTCTTTCTTACATGGGTTTCCAAAAAAACAAACTTGATATGATTAATTTTTTCTGTCATTGTTTTTCCCTTGGGTTTCTGTTGGGGTACATTGTGTGAAGATTGTTCATTGCTAAACAGGCAGAAAGCTAAGTACTATCTGGACATTGGTGTTGTTATTCTTATGGCCCATCACTGTCTTCATATTTTATGAACATTCATCTTCCTCTCTTGCTGATTGGCTTTAATAAAGAGCTGAGAGCCAATAACTAGGCAGGAAATGGAAGGAGGAACTTTCGTGTAGAGATTGTGACTCTGGGAGAAGAAATCAGAGGCAAGAGATTCACTAGCAGTACACAGAAGGAGAGGAGCAGAGAGGTAAAGAGCTAGCCGCATGATGGGTCAAAGGCTGGTTAAATTTAGACTGAGCTAGCTGAGAGTATGCCAGCTCAAGGCCTAAGCTTTTAAATATTATTAAGTCTCTGTGTTTTTATTTAACTGCTGGTAAATCCAGAATGTCCTGCTATAGGTTTTTTGTCAGAGTTTTTTGTCTTTTTTTCTTTTTCTTTCTTTCTCTCTCTCTCTCTTTCTTTCTCTTTCCTTCTTTCTTTCTTTTTTTAGTTTGAATATTATTTTATTTTGCATTTATTCTTCTTGGGGTTAATTAAGTGTCTTAGATCACTAGATTTTTTTTTGTCTAAAATCAGTTTGAAGGAGTTCTGTCATTATTGTTTCAAATACTAAGGTTTTATTTATAAGTATGGATGTTTTGTCTGCATGTATATCTATGTACCGCATGTGTACAGTGCCTGCAGAGGATAGAATAGGGCATCAGATTCTCTGAAACTGGGATTAAGGATGGTTGTAAGCCACCATGTGGGTACTGAAAACCAAATCAGGGTCCTCTACAAGAGCAAAGAGTGTTCTTACCTACTGAGCCATCTCTCCAACACTGTTATAAGCATGTTTTTATGATTACTTCTTCCTGTCTTTTATTTATGATAGTCTCATTATACACTGAAGAAGAGAAATTGGGGATTTTGGAGAGAAGTTTGAGTTTTCCAATAGATACATAAGTGAATATTTTGCATGATCCTAGAGCTTAGGAAGGAAATTTTGGGTTATAAATACAAATTTGGGAATGATTGTCACATGCAATGTGATATAATATAGTATAATGTAATATAATATATTATAATATAATATAAAGGGGAACTGAAAGATATCATCTCAGAGTGAACACAGATACAGATGCAGAAGAGATGTGGGTCAAGGATTGGATTCAGTGTGAGGCTTAACAGCTTGATAAGAATTTTGTCTTAGTATATTTACTATGAAAGTGCAAGCTCAGGACAGTGTAGTTGTGGATGTTGTCAGTGTTGGGGATTTGAGAACATAGCACAGTAAAGGAATAAAAGTAAGACAACTGAGAAGACATGCAAGTGATGGACCTCATGGATCAGATATCTAGCTATTTGGATTGAAATGTGGTATGAAAGAACATGAAAACAGGGCAGAATTGGTTGCATAGATGTCCTCATTGGCCTAGAGGATTGTGCCTGGAGGGTTGAACAGGATGTCCCAGGAAGGCAGAGATGGCTCAATGATGAGACTGAGGATTAGGGATTATGGACAAAGTGTACATATTGGTAACAGAGCCTACTGGAAGGTAACTAGTGGCTCATGAAGCTGAGTTGAACATCCAAGGAGAAGCGGTTTAGGAAATGGGATGATAGTTTCTAGAAGATCCATTACCACTTCTCACTCAACCTTTAGTGTCTATTGCACCAAGCCTTCCATTCTCTTACCTTCCTATGTCTGCCATTGTCCAGCCATCTTCACCACAACACACTCTCCTGGCAGCCTGATGCTGCTGGTCCCAAACCCTACTTTCAGAAGGATTCCAATTAGCACCAACAGCACTATTGAAATCTCAGATAATCATGTCAGAAATAGCATCGTATACATCAGGGAATCAATTAACTGCTCCCCTACCCTGAATACATTTATATCACCAATTAAAGAGATACATAGCAAGAATAGTGAGTCTCAACTTCATTTTGTATCTGTTATGTGGGGAGCTTGTGAAGACTACAAAGTCTTGAATAACTTCAGACATTCTGAATCCATGTTTCAGACATGTGCGTATCAAGAAATTCAAAACCAGGAAGTGGTGGTGCATGCCTTTAATCACAGCACTAGGGAGGCAGAAACAGGCAGATTTCTAAGTTTGAGGCCAGCTTGGTCTACAGAGTGAGTTCTAGGACAGCCAGGGCTATACAGAGAAACTCTGTCTCAGAAAAGAAAAAAAGAAAGAAAGAAAGAAAGAAAGAAAGAAATTTCAGGAGTATTTCTGAGCCCTGAAATAAAAAGACTGATAATTAAGTACATAGCTCCGCTATTTAATTCTAGTTCAACTGATTGGTTTTGGATTCCTTGCCAGCTTTTCTGAGCTATAGATACCTCAGAAAAATGGGAATAAATAATAATAATGAATAATAAATAAATATTTGCCTGCAAGATTATTGCAAGGATTAAATGGAATAAATACAAAAACCTCTTCCAAGCATTAACTCTCTACTAGTTATTGCTAATATAAATAGTTTGTTGGGAGAAATTCTTCTATCCATTATATCAAGTATATACGGAACAGAGCAGGAAAGAATAGCGTAAAATCTACCTTTGTTGATTTCCTGTGGTTTTTAAAAGGGAGTCTCAGCATTTGTGAAGAGTGATATGTCACATGACCCTTTTATATTTTTAGGTAACTGAGCAAAATAAAGTAGTCACATAAGGAAACTAAATGCTTTAAAACAGTAAATTGAGGCAACTTCCTATGTCCTAGCTTATACCAGCACAAAAGGGACACACCCACACACATGCACATGCACATGGCATGCCTCATACCAATTTTTGCACTATTGTTTGTGGAGTGCAAGTCTGATCTTTTATGTTCAGCTCCGATAATAAAGCTAGGGCTGTGATTCAGCTGGAAGAGACTCCATGGTTGGATCTACCTATGGGGGAGGGAGGGACTGAAAGAAGGGGGGGGAGGGAAGAAGACAGAGAGGAGGGAAGACAGAAAGAGGCTGAAATACAGAGACAGTGGTATAGAGACAGACATAGAGAGAGATAGGAGTGGGGGTGGGGGAAGAGGAATGGAGGGAGAAGGGGCAGACTAGACCTATCCAGGACTTCCTGTCTTCTCATTCCTATAAGTATCACCCAGCCTTAAATTTTTATTCTGGAATGGGATGAACTCCACCCTGAAGCTATTTTTAACATTTGTGATGCTTGTCTCATCATACTCCCCATGACCCCATCATTTCTGGTCCTCAGGCCAATAGCAGCCACTCTGCAGAGGCCTTCATCCTAGCTCCATGAACCTCTTCCAGATTTTGAACTGTACGATGCAGCCTCTTCTTGTGGCCCTGGCCTGTGGGTGGCAGTTACTATCTCTGTAATGCTCCTGTATTCTCTGTTATCCTCTCAGTTACCTAGGTAACAGCATCATAATTCTTTGTATTAACCTCTCTCTTCTCAAATAACTGGTGTGATTTCTTTTCCCTGAGTGTACTTGGATTCACACTTACATAAATATACACGGGATGGAGGGCACATAAAGAACTCTAACCATTCCCATGTCATTTACCCCAGTCAATGGTCAATGCATGCCCCAGACAAGGGCAAGCTTATCCTTAAGCCAAGAGGCAAGAGAGAATCTAAAAGATTGGAACTCTGCATACCCAGTTCTCTGCTGAAAAAGAAAGAAAGAAAAAAAAATCCTGATATCCTGGGTGTGTCACCCCTCCAAACCTTGAATTCTTCACCCAGTGATATCTTCTCCTTCATTAGAAGTTACTATAGGGGTATAAAAATTCATTTTTCTTAGCAAAGAGTTACCAAGGTAGATTATATCACTTGCCTAAAAACATACAGGCCAATGACTAGTTTGATGATGCAGCTGGATGACGTAGGATCTCTGGTCTTTCCATTGCATAGTGTGGGCTTTCTTACTAGAAATGGCCCCAAGGATGGGGCCAGGGAATATCTTCCCCTTACAACTGGGGCATAATACTCCCTCTTAGGAAGTGGAGACTTTTCTGTGGCCCAGAAAAAACATATTTGTCTTGTCTACCTCTTGCCCCAAATAATAGTTTATACTTTTCTTATCTTTTTCATTGTTTAGCAATGGCCAAGCTTCATAAAACAAAGGCATAATACTTCTCATTATGTAATGGTGGGCTGGGGGTGGGTGGGAGGATAATACTGGTTATTGAAGTTCTTTTTCTCTCTTCCCTATCCTTTCCTCAGATTTGATTATTCTTTCTCATGCAACTGCAGGACTCTCTTTGTTCCTCCAGGGCTGCCTTAGATTAATTCCACCCTTGTGAAGCCTTCACCACACTCTGTTGTCTGGTAGCATCTTGTGCTGGTGTGTCCCCTCTGCCACTCACTGGAATGCCATTTCTTTAGCAGAAATCACATTTTATTCATGTATGCATCTCTCTAGTTTAAGAGGTTTTTTTTTTTTTTTTTTTTTTTTTCACTGAAGTTGAAATACACGAGGCTGGGAGTTTGAACAAAGACAGAATGTTTCTCTCTTTGCACCAATCTCTAACAGAAAGTTAGCATGCCTTTCAATCATGAGAACAGACAACAAACACGCCCCAGAATCAGAAATCTCCCATGTTCTCCTATCACATTTCAAGTTGTTGCTGTCATCTCAGAATATCTTGAGCTCATCAATGCTCTGACACTCTGGGAGTTGCTAGACTTTTTGTTAAAACTATATTGTGAGACTTAACGAAATCAACCTTTATGTTACTGTGTCACAGCCTTTTAAACATGTTTCAAAAGCTATATTTCCTATAATCTACCTCCTTTGTGATCTTGCTTTTATTCATGCTTGTCAATGCATGATCTTAGAAAAGAGTTTATAGAGTTCACCAAAGGAATTCCTTTGTAGTACTTAGCTTAGCATGCGGTTCAAAAATTCGTCAATGAAATATATGGGCAATTAAAGAACTAGATTAAGTAATTGCTGGTCAATGAAAAATATTTTATCTAAATTAAAGAAGTTGATAAAACATGCATAATTTGGCAAATATATCCATTGAAATTCATAGTTCTTACAGTATATCAAACAATTTGTATATGAGTTAATGAGTTATACAGGAAAAACCAAATTAGCAATTCATTAATTTTTCAGATATTTATTAGATGTTTGCTATGTGCCAGACCTGGTTGAGGTTAGTGAAGTATAGCAATAAACAGAAGCAAATATCCATATACTATGGTTTGTATTTGAAACGTTCCCCCAAAAGGCTCATGTATTGAAGGATTGGTCTTTAATGCCAGTAGTGTTTACAGATGGGGCTCTGAGGCAGCAATTGAACCATGCAGACTTAGGAATCAACTAATAGACTGGCATTATTGGGAAGTGATTGAAATACTGGGAGATGAGGCCATCTTGGAGGAAGTAGGCCATTGCAGGCGTGCCTTTCAAACCTGTGTCTTGTCTCCTGCCTCTTCCTCCCTGAATTTCATTCTCTGCCTCCTGTCTGCTTTGTTGTAACACATACTTATTTCCTACATGTTTTCCTTTGAATACCCCTTTTCACTGGCTACAGCCGTGAAATGCCAAACAGTGAAACTGGGCTTGTCAACAATTGGTGCTGGAACATTTGAGCATTCATGCAATGGACTCAAATTCATATCTTGCATCATAATACAAAAAAAAATTCCCCAAATGGAACACATACATAATATTAAATCTGAAATCTATAAATACTGCTATATGAAAACTAGGTTGGAAATATTTGTAACCATGCTTAGGCAAATATTTATTAGATGTAAAGCCAAAACATGGCCCATAAAATGAATTGATAATTTGAAGTTTATCAAAATTACATTTTATTATCATCATCAAATGAATAAAAGACAAACTATGTACTGAAAAAGATTCTTAAATTATAGCTAATAAACCTATGTGTATCCTATGAAAAACTATCTATGAAAAGCTCTCAACATTCCCAGAAGTAAGGAATTAAGCACTCCAATTAAAAACTGACAAGAAATTCAACAAACATATCTGCAAAGAACACGAAACAGCAAAAGAAAATTGACAACTAACAACGAAAGCCAGTGCTGATCAAGGATGTGGGATAACTGTTACATACTGCTGCTGAGATTGCAAAGTAGCACAGCAGCTTTGGAAGATGGTTTGGCAGGTTTTTTGTAAAACTAAACATATGCTTAGTTTCTGAAATCTCTATCCCACTCCCAGGTATCTACCCCAGAGGAATGAAAGCTTATGTTTATAAAACAGTTGTATGCTAATATTTACAACAGCTTTGTTTGTAATAAACCAAGCTGTAAACAACACAATGCCCTCAAACTTACAAATGACTGTGGAACTATCTATGCAAATGACATATTTCTTAGCATTGAAAAAACAAGAAAATATGTTGACAATACGAGACAGGGAAGAATCACAAATGAATTTGGCACATGAAAAACACTAATAAGGACTACATTTTATATGAATTCATTCTTATAATATTCTGGGAGGGGAAAAGCTAGATGCCAGGGAGGGACTGGAAGGAAGGGCTGGTTACTAAGGGACCTGGGAATTGGAAGGAGGGAATGCGGAAGGCTGTGATGAAATCACCCTGTGTCTTGATTATGGTGACGGTTATATGACTATGTATTTGTCAAAATTTACAGAACTTAAAAAAAATAGATTTTACCGTCTTATAGGTATTTCAATTTAAAAAGAAAACTTCTAAAATTTGCTCAAAAACTTCCACAGAATAAAGCAAATTCCAAGCTCTAATGGCAGCAAAGAAACAGCAATACAACAAAGCACACATGATGAAAGTCCTGGGGTGGTCTGATGACAAGGACTGTCAAAACACAAGCATTGTGAGTGAAAATGGGGAGAGGACACAGTGCCTATTGACATAGAACGCTCAGGCCAATGGAAAGCAATGTGAATAAGGTCATTGCAGAAGAGGAAAAAGTGAGCAGCTACCAAAAGAGAAGATGGCTTTCTAGACGCTGTGGTGGCAGAAACCAGAAAAAAAAAAAAGAATCAGGTTATTCTTACTAATATATATATAAAAAAAACTCCTAGAAAGGCACTCCCTTAGATATTGTGGAAGGCAGAACCTACATGAATCAGAGAAAAATACTGGCATTAATATATGATTAAGAACCCAGGCTCAGAGTACTTTCAGACCACAGCAATGGAAAGGGACTTAAGGAATGACAAGGTTCTTTTTACCTCTAGCTTGGGGACCTGACTCTCACTACAGGCTTTCTACCAGAATCTCAGGACCCTCTCCCTCTGATTGGAGTTTAGGAGATTAAGTGAGTAATTTCTCTTGCAGGTGCTGAGATCAGGTGTTCCGGTTCTATATATAAAACCCTGGTGCTCATGTGCAGATATCCAGAAAGCTCAATTAATCCTAAACATCCCTTCCCACAGAGATATCCCAAAATAAAATCCTCAGCACATGTAAAGTGGCTTAACTGTTTCCTTAACTTAATGACTGAATTTAAATTTATGAAAAAAAAATTTTATGAAGCAGATGCTGAACATCATTTCCCAGGTTCATGGGTAGCTGAACAAGAACATGGGTACTAAGAAAAAAAATGTGAAGAAACAAGAAACAGAGAGTTGGGTGAACAAGAAGAGAAACTTGGCAACCCCTGGGGAGATTAAACTTAGGGCAGGTTCTACAGAGCAGTTAGGAAGGTCCTAACTCTAGAGCACAGAAGAAGATAAGAAACACGCTAGTCACCTCATTGACAATTGGTGGCACACAGAATGCATCAAACCAATCTTTAAGGTACTCTAGAAGCTAGTACATAGTAGGCAAGCCTGATTAAAAGACAGACAAATGATGAGTGAGTGAAATTAACCAGTGGTGTGACAGCTGTGGTTAGGTGTAAGAATAAGACGAGTTGCTGGTCACCTAAAGCATTTATTTTAATGTACTGGGACCACACTAATGCTATGGAACAGACAATTACAAGCCTTAACTGCATAGAAAGATAAGCATTTAATTCTTCTCATGGATCCACACGTTCACTAAGTGCCATTTCTGCTTCTGCCTTGGGCCCCTGCTCTTACTAGACTATTTTGACATTGATTCATGAGGTCTCTTTCCCAGAAGTTTCCAAGTGCGTGGTTGTCCTCATAGTGAAAGTGGAAGCCTAAGAGAGCAAAAGCTAGGAAGGACAGAAACTTGTGCTCTTCTACAGACCAAAGCAAGTTCAGGACCATATCAGATTTAAGATATGGGAAATGAGCTGGGCGTGGTGGCGCACGCCTTTAATCCCAGCACTTGGGAGGCAGAGGCAGGCGGATTTCTGAGTTTGAGGCCAGCCTGGTCTACAGAGTGAGTTCCAGGACAGCCAGGGCTACACAGAGAAACCTTGTCTCGAAAAACCAAAAAAAAAAAAAAATTTGGAAAATGACTCCATCTATGGATGAGAAATGGCTGCTAAATCATATTGTGAAGCTTGCAACTGAGGTTCCCTAGAGAGAGAGAGAGAACCAATAGGAATCACAGATAATTGAATAACTAAGAGAGGAATTGATCAGGCAATCATGGAGAAGAGACTATCTGACAACTGGGATCCCAGGGAAGTTTGGCATAATTCAGTCCAAGCTTAAAGGCCTCAGAACCAAGGAGCTGAGACTATAATTATCAGCCTGAAGCCAAAGACCTGAGATATAGGATGAGGGACTAGGGTGAGGTACATGGTATAAACGTCAGAAAACTGTGTAAGAACAGGGAAGGATTGAGGGAGGCGAGAAGAAGGGAGGGAGAGAAAGATAGGGATGGAGGGAAGGAGAGAGAGACAGAAAGAGAGAGAGAGAGAACATGAATGAATGTTCTGCCATTCTGTTATATCCTGCATGAGAAAATTTTTTGTTCTGTGTTTTTGTTCTATCCATGTGTCATCCCATTGCTTGAGTCTCATTGCCACTAGTGAACATGAATCTCTCTCACTTAGTCCATTGATGAAATCTGAGTGTCTTCCAGAAACATCCTCACAGATGCAACCAAAATTATACTTTAGTACTGGGTACTGTTTTTTTTTTTTTTAATTTTTTTTTTTTTTTTTTTTTTTTTTTTTTTTTTTTTTTTTTTTTTTTTTTTGGTTTTTCGAGACAGGGTTTCTCTGTATAGCCCTGGCTGTCCTGGAGCTCACTCTGTAGACCAGGCTGGCCTCGAACTCAGAAATCCACCTGCCTCTGCCTCCCAAGTGCTGGGATTAAAGGCGTGCGCCACCACGCCCGGCTTTGGGTACTGTTTTTTAATCTCTATTATTGGGTACAGTTTTTAAATTAAGGTAAGATGACATTGACGTCCATATATAGGGGGAACCCTGGAGAGACTATTTGTAATCAACCTGCAGTGCCTCCATTGTACTCCCTTCCTACTAAAATAATGACAAGCAAAAATATGATGGCCATCATGAAAGTTCTAGATACACTGAAGCATATGTAAGAATGAGGAAATAGAAATGAAACCCTTCATTCAGGAGATGCTGTAAAAGACAGCTGAGACCATGAAGGTGCACCGGAAAGTGGGGACAAGTCAAGGATATTTCAAACAGAACAGACAGTAAGGACAGCAACATAGAGGTAGGAAGAAGCACACTGTACTCGGGTCCAGAGAAATGCTGTGGCTCTGGAAGCATAGAGGCAGGGGATGGACTAGGACTAGATTGGGAAAGTAACTGCCTTTGTTATTTTGTCTCCTTAGGGTGTAAACACCAGAGAGGCAGGAGCTTTGACGCAGGGCAAAGTGTCCTAGCTAGTACATTGCAGGGCTCCATAAATACTTGTTGATTGAGTGGATGAGGAATGGCCTTGCACACTGCATGAGAGTAGTTGACCTTTACTCCAAAGGCTTGGGAGGAAAGAACTTTTTATGAACAGGTGCAGGTTGTGATGTGATATGAGGGAGACAACTATGAAATGTGGGGAAATGAAGAAAGACAGAGGAAATTGGCAACAGAGAGTCTGAAGAATTTCAAGAGGGGAAGCTGCAGGTCTGGGCTTTCTGGAACATGTGTTTACCAGTGACTTAAGTGGGAAGGGGGCACTGGACCTGTATATCTCTGGAAATTTTTAAAAACTGATGATATATTTAAGTTTTTCTTTTTTCCCCTCACATAATATATACCCTGATTATATTTTTCTTTCCCTCTACTCCTCCCATTTCCTTCCCACATTCCCTCCCATCCAGATCCACCCCCTTCCTGTCATTTTTTAGAAAACAAACATGCTTCTAAGGAATAATGCTAAAATAAAGTTAGATAAGACAAAACCTAACATATCAGAATAGGACAAAACAAACAAACAGAAGAAAAGAAACCCCCCCCAAAAGGCACAAGAAAGAAATATATACACAGAGACACATTCAGTCACACACTCAGGAATCCCATAAAAACACTAAGCTAGAAACCATGATATATACTCAAAGGACCTATAGGCTAAAAAAGAGAGTGTATGAGTATTTGCATATCTGCATATCTACATATCTACATATATACTTAAATCTACATATTTGTACATATGAATTAAATACATATATATATATATATATATATATATATATATATATATATATATATATAGCCATGACCTGACATCATGAGACAAGGAAGTACTAAAAATGCCATTGAGTTTGTTGTCTGTTGGCTATTTACTGCTTGGCATATATCCTACCCTCAAAAGTAGTTTGTTTCTCCAATGAGACTGCCTTAGAGAAAACTAACATTTCATTTTCAAGTGTTTATCAGTTGGAGATAGCTTCTGGGCTACGTATGGGAACATGTGTCCACTTCTCTGTTCAGCAATAAGAACCCACTTGGTGCAGACCAGGGCAGGCCCCGTGCCTATTGCCTCAGTCTCCATGAGTTCATATGGGCATCAGTCCTGTTGATTTAGAAGGCCTTGTTTCCTTGGTGTCCTCCATGCCCTCTGAATCTTAGAGTCTTTCTGCTTCCTCTTCCACAGGGTTTTCTGAGCCCTGACATGAGGGGTTTAATAGAGAGATTAAACAAAATCAAGAGTTAATAATTGAGCCTTTTCCCTTCACTGAATCTTATCTAACATCTGTTATTCATTGCCACCATCTAGAAAGTCCTATAATATACAGTTTTTATTCCTTAGTCTGCATAGAATTTTTTGTGTATTTTCTAAGTCAAAGTTTGTCTTATAACTCAAGTGTGTAAATTAACAAGAGCACTGTAGTCAGAAGCTCTGAATTCAAGTTCTAGCTCATTAACTCCTGATAGTCCTGAGGAAGGGCCTTCATTCCTGACATTATTCTCATTGATAAAACAGAATTAACTTGTCACATCTTGATTATTTCATTGGAATAATCTTACAAGACAATGTAGAGGAAAGATCTAGCAATTAGATGTCACATGTGCTCCTAAGCATTTGATGTGCATATTTTCACTTAATCCTTTGAATATTTCAAGGCACCATGACACCATTATCATAGTATTATTATCAGTTACAATACTGACTGTTTACAGATTTTATCATGGAGACTAAAAGCTCACTAAGCCCAGTATGATTTGGTAAACTGTAAAGTGATCTTTATAAAAGGAAAATGTCAGTCTGATTACTATCTTTGCTCTAGTGGGGATATGTGAAGGATTTCAATAAAAGGACCCCATCTTCTGAGACAGGACTTGCATCTTGTTTAGTTATTTGAACAAGAAAAACAAAATGCAGTAATCATAGCAAACAACAACAGCAGACAAAGTGGTACTCTGTGCTGGGTCAGGCCAGCATCAGTTTTGGAAAGAGAGAAAGTGAAAGGTTGGTGTCAGAGGAGACATCTTTAAGATGTTGCAGAGAGAAAGCTAGTGTCCCTGAAACTTGGGATGCTCAGGCCTGGCTAGGGTTGGATTGATAATGTCAATATTCTTCTTCCAAATTAGTTGCTAGGGGAACATGAAGGTTTTTTGGAGCATGAAGAGAAAAGGCCTTCTCTAGATATTCTTCTTGTCATGAGAAGCACTCCTGTCAGCCACTGAGGGCTACATTTAGCCCTAGAAAGAACCACTGAGGATACTGATACAATGATTTCAGTTTTCTGGAGAAATAGAACCAGTAGAGGTAAAGACATGAGCCAGAGGGGACTATCAAGATTGCTGTGTTGGTAAAGTACATGTCATGCAAGAATAAGGAACAGAGTTCAAATTCACAGAACCATGTTTTAAAAGCCAGGCAAGCATAGTACTGATGCTAAGATGGCAGAGATGTGCAATTCTCTGGGACTGGCTGGCCAGCCTGCCTAGCTCACTTGGTGGGCGCTTTGCTAATGAGAGATACTATTTCTAAAAGAACAAAGTGGATAATGTAAGGCATCGCACTTGACATTGACCTGTGGTCTTCATAAGCATGCCCTTATATGAATATACAGACACACACCCCCGAGCCCACACATATACATAGAGAGACAGGGAGAAAGAGAGGGAGAGGGAGAGAGAGAGAGAGAGAGAGAGAGAGAGAGAGAGAGAGAGAGAGAGAGAGAAAGAGAGAGAGAGAGGGAGAGAGGCAGACAAAAAGCATAGACAGAGAATTCTCAAGGAAATAGGGAGCAAGAAGTTCTAATTTTGTGGGATGGGCTTACATAAGGCTAGATAACTATATGTAAGAGTAGATGTTGCAGTTCTACCTGCCAAGAAAATTTGTTCCTTTTCCTTAGGGATGGTCAATTTTCATTTCCATCAGCCTTCAACTGACTGGATGAGGCTCCCCTACAGTAAAAAGGTAATCTATTTCAAGCTCATTAATTTGTATATTAATGTCATCTGTGGCACACAGAGACATCCATAGTATAATGTTTGAGTGAATGCGTGCCATGGTCTGACCAAGTAGACACATACATTAGCCAGTAAACCTGGTTTCTGAGTGAGAATCTGAAACTTCAGGAAGACCACCAAACACTGGATTTGGTGATAACATTAAATAAAGCAAGGCCATGAATGATCAGCCCATTACTTGAGCAAGTGAAAGGACCTAAGAGGCCCCATCTGGTTTCTTAATGGTTCTCACCCTTTAGAGCAGGGCCAGGAAGGCAAGCCTACACACTAGTTTCATACTCTGATCTCACCATCCAAGTCTCTTTATTTCTTCCTTTGGATTCAGGCCCAAGACTGTGCTAGAATGTGAGTGCACCATGGTATATGCATGTATAACTCTTTTAGAAATGTCTGGCACATATTGCAAGCCTGCTGTAATCCTGCCTCCCTCTGACCACATCCCTGGACCTTGCACAACATGAACTCATGATATTCATACTGACATCCATCCAGACATCCTTTCCTTTGTTTTCCCTGATGGATCATCCCTAATCAAAAGGCCAAAAGCTACACTTAATTCAAGGGTCACTTAGGTGTGCCTTTTCCTATACTACTTCAGTCTTTCCTAGTTATCACCCTGCACTGAATATACAATGTACTGGCCTTCCAATGTAGAATCTATGATACTCTGTTGTACTTACTTGTTGTTTTCCTTTGACTCCTACATTGAATGACAATTACTCTAAGCATATAAAAGATGCCCAATGCTTGTTTACTCAATAGTGAATGAAAGAATGATTGAATATGTGCGTGGACATGGGTAGGAATGAATAAAATGACTTTATGGCATGGACAGGAATCAGTGAGGTTCAAGATGTTATACTACTTCAGTGACAGAGCTGAGTCATAACTCACATAGGTCTCTGGCTACAGTCATAAATGCTTGCCTTAAACAATGACTAGATGTTAATAATTGCCAGTGCTGAGAAGATGGCTAGATCTGAATCTTCAGAGCAGGTGCATGGCAAAATTACAGAATCCTGGGTTCATCCTAGGCCTAGCAAATCAAGTACTGTGGTGAATGTAGGAAGGAGAGAGGATGTTAGGATGGCTGGGTAACAGGCATTTGTATCTAGATGCAGGCTGATGTGGTTCAAGAGGGTTGGTTGCTGCCAACTGCTGGAGATGGCACAATTATAAGCGACCTGTATTTTTATCCAAAGGGAGAATGAAGGTAAAATGAATTATGTTATATTCATACTCTGGAGTAGAGACATTATAAGAAAATGAGAAATGTAAATTGACATGAAAAAGAGAACTCATGACATAATATTTTATCATTTATATAATTTATTATAATTATATTTGTACATAAAGTATACATGGACATGTATTATTTAATTAAATTTAAATTTTTATGTTGCCATAATTCTTTACAGACTTTGAGAAAACAATACTCAATTTCACATGAAACAAGAACAACAACAAGACCCAAGATATCTAAAACAATCCTGTACAATAAAGGAACTTCTGGAGGTATACCTATCCATGATTTCTAGTGATACTACAGAACAACAGTAATAAAAACTATATGGTATTGGCACAGAAACAATTGATCAATGGAATTGAAGACCCACAAATAAATCTACACACCAATGAAAACTTGACTTTTGAGAAAGAAGCCAAAATTATACAATGGAAAAAAAGCATCTTCAAAAAATGGTCCTATTCTAACTGCATGTATAACAATACAAATAGATTCATATCTATTACCCTACACAAAACTCAAACCCAAAAGGATCAAAGACTTCAAAATAAAACCAGATACATTGAACCTGATACACAAGAAAGTAAGGAATAGCCTTGAACATATCGGTATAGGAGACAACTTCTTGAACAGAGCACTAAGACCAACAAATGAATAAATGGGATTTATGAACCTGAAAAGTTTCTGGTAAAGGACACCATCAAAAGGACAAACACCAGAATGGGAAAGGATCCTAACCAACTACACACCCAACAGGGGGCTGATATCCCAAATATAAAGAACTCAAGAAACTAGACACTAACAAACCAAATAACCCAATCAAAAAATTGGGGTACAGAGCTAATAAGCAAATTCTCAACTGAGGAATCTAATGGCTGAGAAGCACTTAAAGAAATGTCCAACATCCTTAGTCATCAGGGAAATGCAAATCAAAACAACCATGAAATTCCATCCTACACCTGTCAGAATGGCTAAGATCAAAAACTTAAAGAAGACCTCATGCCAACAAGGAGCAAGGGTACAAACTTGTACAGCCACTTTGGAAATCAATTTGGTGATTTCTCAGAAAACTAGCAATAGATCTACCTCAAGATCCAGATATGCCACTCCTGGGAATATACCCAAAGGATGCTCGACCATAACACAGGGACACTTGCTCAATTATTTTCATAGATTTATTAATAACCAGAAATTGTAAACAACGTAGATGTCCCTCAGCCAAAGAATGGATAAAGAAAATGTGGTACAATGTGGTACGTTTACACAATGGAGTATTACTCAGCTACTAAAAACAGTGACATCATGAAATTTGTAAGGAAATGGATAGAACTAGAAAAGATCATCCTGAGGGAGATAACCCAGACCCTGAAAGGCAAACATGGTATATACTCATTTATAAGTAGATATTAGTCATAAAGGATAACTGTGTACCAATCCACAGACCCAAAGAAGCTAAGTAACAAGGAGTGCTAAGAGTGGTAGCTTGAATCTGTCTTAGAAGGAGAAATAGAATAGACATCATGGGTGGATGGGGAGGAGAGGACTAGATGGGGGAGGGTGTTTCGATATAAACAGGAGGGATCAGGTAGGGATAGGACAAAAGGGGAGAGTAATGGGAGAGACTGCTGGAATAAGGGTGAGGGGTGGGGGGCATCTCTAGGGCAAACTAGTAAACCTAGGGTATTTGAAACTCCCTAGAACCTATGCGAGTCACTCTAAAACTTTTGGCCATGTGGGATATGGAACCAGTCATCTCACAACCCAGTCACAAAATCTTCAACCTACAGTTTGCCCTACCTACAAGATGTGCAGAGACAGGAGCTTAGCATAACCATTATGAGAGAGGCTTCACCCAGCAACTGATGGAAACAGATGCAGAGAAAGAGCTTGCTGAAGACTGGGAGGAAGAATTGTACAAGACAGCGGGTTCATGGACACCACAAGCAAACCTATGGAATCAACTACCTGGGACCATAGAGGGCCCACAAAGACTGATCCACCAACCAGGGGAGCCTGCATGGGACAAACATAGATCCTTGTACGTATGTAACAGTTGTATTGCTTAGTCTTCATGTGTGACTCCTAACAGTAGGAGCAGGAGCTGTCTCTGACTACATTGCCTGCCTTTAGAACTCTTTCCCTCTTCTGGACTGCTTCTTATAACCTCAATAGGAGGAGATGAACCTAGTCTCATTGCAACTTGATATGCCAAGGCAGGGTGACATCCATAGGAGGCCTCCTCTTTTTCCGGAAAGAGAGGGGGGAGGAGTAGATGGGGTGGGGCAGGGGGCAGAAGGACTGGGAGGAGTAGAAGGGGAGAAACTGTTGTCAGGATGTAATGTAAATTAATTAATTAATTAATTAAATTATTTTGTCATTATTACATATATTTTTCTTGTCTCACCAATCTTGGTCTCAAGAGCCAATCATCTGCCTTACCACTCAAAATTCTATTTATTTTTTTTACAGAATTCCCTTTTCATAGAAATATAAATTTACGCTCTGAAATAATGACCTTTAATTACTTGAGAAAATAATTTTAAAACTTACTTATATTTATGAATGTATGTATATATAAAGTTTATTATATACATATATATGTATATATAAAGTTTATTATATATACATATATGTATATATAAAATTTATTATATATAATAGATATATATGTATGTATAATCTGTTTTAGTTGTTGGGTAGGACATTGTTATATAGACATATTATGGTTTTGTATATTTTATACACACTTTGGTTGTTTTAATCATGAATTTTCTCCCATGACACATTCTTAACTGAGGTAAGGAATAGTCAATGTAAGTGAGGAAAGACTGTGTATGTTGTGATCAAATTCATTTAAAAATACAACTCTGGCATGTGGCAAGTTCTTATTTATACAGGACAAAATATTTTCTATCTGTACTGTGAACTGAAAGTTTGTGACTCTATACCCATTCATATGAAATCTTCATCCACAATGCAACGGGAATCTTTACGTTATGATTAGGAAGCAAATTTTTGCAATATGATTTGGTCATGAGGATAGAGCCCTTCTGACAAGGATTAGTGCCCTCATAAATGATATCCTGGAGGGCTGCGTTGCCTCTTCTGCCGAGCACATAGTGCGAAACATCATATGTTAAGGAGCAAGCCCTCAGCTGCACCTGATCTTAGGAGAACGAGTTTGTTGCTCACAAGATATATCCTTCATACAATATTTTTGTTTTAGCAGGTGGAATGGACTAAGATAGTTTATGAATGTACTTCATTGATGCATTTATGGCAAAACATTGACAGTTCTGTTACCAGGAGTTCATGTTTTAATTTGAGATTAAGATGGTTAAAAATCCAAACCAAGAGCCGGGCGGTGGTGGCACATGCCTTTAATCCCAGCACTTGGGAGGCAGAGGCAGGCGGATTTCTGAGTTCGAGGCCAGCCTGGTCTACAGAGTGAGTTCCAGGACAGCCAGGGCAACACAGAGAAACCCTGTCTCGAAAAACCAAAAAAAAAAAAAAAAAAAAAAAAAAAAAAAAAATCCAAACCAAAATGAAAAGCTATTCTGATGTGACAGAGAGTTTCCAGTGTTCTGTCCATGTTAGAGCTGCATTGTGGGAATGATTGCAATGCTGTGTACATTTACTGAATATTGAATCATAGACATAAAAGTCATGAAATAACACCGCAGGAAAGTTCTATGTAAAGCAAGCTTCCCAGGTGATTTTAATGTGCAACAAATTTGGAGAAGCCCGTTTGGAAAATGTTATTTTGTATTCCCTGCCTGTCCCCTAAATATCACTGTTCTTGCATATGAGGGTGTATGCGTCTCTTTCATCAGACAAAGTAATAATAAAATCAATAACAGGTGGTAAAAGTCAGAGTGTTGCAAACATTTCTGCAAAGTATTTATTAGGGTCACTTAAGAATTAGAGAAATGAAAACACTCCAGTGTTAAAAATCTCATAGAGAATTCTAATTTTTCTCAAGCTTACTTTCAACAGAATGGATGGCTTCAGCCTCACTTTTCATTGGATCCAATAGGTGAGAATGGTCTTGAAAATAATCATGCATAGTAAGATGAGCTTTGAAATTGGCAATCATGAGCTGTGTAAGATACAATGAATTAACTCCTAATCTTAGACGGAAATCTCTCTGTTTGCCTGTCATACTCTGCCTTGACTGAGCTGGCTCTGAAGTCCTCTCCTGCCACACCTCAGTTCATTGATCAGGGTAGGCACCTGACCCATTGGCACCTGATTTATAAGCTGGCAGACACCCATGTGCTCTTTTGGCTTAGTAATAACTTTCCCAGCTATGTTGACTAATTGAGCCAATATAGCTCAAGAAAACTGTTAGTCTTTCCTTTGTGTCTGTACATGTATGCAGGTATGTGGTGTATGTACACATTTGTGTGTGATGTGCATGCATGTGTGTGTGAGTGCATACATGTATGCCCAAGGCTGACATCAATGATTTCCTTGATCACTCTCCACCTTATTTTTTTCAGTCGGAGTCTCTCATTGAACCTGGAGCTTATCTTTTAGCTAGACTAGTGGCCCATGAGCTCCAGGGATCTCCCTGACTTTGTTCCCTTAACCCGGGGCTGAGGTTACAGGTGCGTGCTGCTGTGTACCCAGCTTTCATGTGAGTACTAGGGATGAGAAACCAGACCTTCCCCTTTTGTGGCAATCATTTTATCACCTGAGCCTTCTTCCTACCCCGAGAGCCTCTTTCTAATGACGGTTGAAGCCACTACCAATAGAGTCCCTTCATTGACCTTACAGCCCAGTGAAACACAGAGATGTAATGGGCAAGATGCATTCATTCAGTCGTGAATGTTTCCAAAGCCCTAAACTACACACAGTCACCTTGTGTTTCAGTTGCACCACAGTTTGCTCATCTTCATTTCTAGTGCATTTTATGAGATGTTCTTCTCCCATACTTCTCCCTGAGTGAGATGTTGCACTGTGGGGGTAAAGCAGCCTTATTTATCCACTTGAGAAATGACCAAGAGCCACAAAAAGGAGAGAGCTTCACAAAGGGTGGCTCTTACGGCGCATTTAATATATGTGGCGGTGTTTATTTGGAACAGGTTGTACACCCTGCTTGAGGCAAGGGCTATTTCTACCAGTATTTTCCTTGTAGAGGTATGTAAGCTGAGGCAAGGTTGGATGTGGGGCAGGGAGTTGAACAAAGGCAGTCTTGGAACAGAATTCAGGCTCTAACTACTATAAGGTGTGTTCTTAATCTGTACTATCTTCATTTCCTGTCTTTTCCCCCAACCCCCTGTAACGAAATTTCTTAGGAATCTTCCATCTGCTGTGGAGGTCAAAGTAGGTCAACATTTAGTCTTTCTACTTATCTTACAACTCAATAATTCAAAACCCTTCAGCAGAGCATGTTCTACCTACCCCTCCTCCAGCCTGCTTGTTCCTCCTGTGATTTGCATAACAGAGCATCTCACATTTCTTGTGCTTTAACTCAGGGGATCTAAATGTGCTCTGCAGGAGAAAGGCCTGAGATAGAAGGGAATGTAGCAGAGGCAGAAAACTTCAATATCTGACCTATTTTTCTTTCAATGTTAGAAGTAAAAGGAGGAACTTAAAGGGGGACACAGAGCTTCATCATTCTGCGCAGACGTTCAGCCAGTTCCTCCAATTGAGAACGTTGAAGCCGAAACTTTCCTTTCCCTTTACCGTTGCAAAGTCTATGGGAAAAAGAAAGCACACATGACTTTGATAAGAATAGGAATGAGGTTGTTTCTGATATGAAAGCTGGACCAAGTTAGAGGATGTTTGTGATGGGGCCTCATCCTGGCATGGGCAGGCTGGGTGGCTTCCTGGGTTCCAGGTTCTTTGGTATCAAGATTCCATCCTCTTACGACTGAGGGAACAAAACACCACAGGTGTAAAGTATGTGTGCAGTTCAGTTGGACACACCTCAGTGTGATTCTGGATGGTATCTGTCACAGCACTGCAAATGGGGACTGGAATATGCCCCTGTACTTAGGGGTGCAACACCACTCTCATAAGCAATGCCATTTATTCATCTGGGGAAAAAAATCTCATATTTTCTGCAAGATTATTAGCAGGATTACATGATAATGTTATGCAATGGCATGGAAGACATAAGCTATCAGCAAACATAAATGTGCTTGTTTATACACACAGTCCTCATCTTACAATGGGGTCATGTATTGATAGTATATTGTCAAAGTTGAAAATGTTAGCAGAAATACATTTAATATACCTAACCTACTGCACATTATATCTTAGCCTAGCCTATGTTAAATGTAGTAAGAATACTTCTGTTCACCTTCAGTGGGGTGAAGTCATGGAAGGAAAACCTATTAGTAGTGAAATGCCAAGCATTTCCTGTAATGAGTATGAAAGCCAAAGTGAAGAATGCGGCATGTGGGCTCTTGCCTTACTGAACGCATAGCTCCTTTTGATCCCTGTAAAGCTGAAAGCCCATTCAGTTGACCAACATTAAGTCAGGGAGTCTCTGTTAAGTCCATCAGACTAATGACAGTTCTTGACCACGTGCACTGTCCTAGAGACAGTGTCATTGTTGTTATCGTGTTGCCACTGCCACACTAGGATAGACATGATGACCCTGACAGTGCATGAGCCACAAAAGGAGGCAGGACTTGAAGAGGGTGCTGTGAATGATGATGGCAGAGGAGGGTACTGAGCACATAGGTAAGGCTGGATATGAATGAGGGTGGTTGAAAGAAGACAAATATATACAAGGGTAATCTAAGCTAGATGGGGATAGATAAAGACAGCCAAGGGCAGATTAGTGGATCTGAAGACTGATGGGGATGGCCGAGGTTAACTAGTACAAGGGAACTTTTGAAGTGGTACAGGGCAGTATCTACCAGAGAAGACAGTGGTTTGGGTACCAAAGTGAGATTATAGTTGTGGATATCCTTGGTGACATGAGGATAGACTTCACTTTTGTTGAGGGTCCCAAGGTTCTAAAGGCTCAGGGTTTCACTGGGTTTTGAAACAGAGAGTAAGAGCAATTATGTTAGAGCCCATTCCTATACTAGTGTCACACCCTGTTAGGCTACAAGAAACAAAAAAAAGCAGCTACCCCTATTTTTTCCCCTCAATATAAATGTTTCATGATGTTATTGATTGACCTACCTCTTGGCTGGGCTGTGTGAGCGATGATGGTATGGGTTCTTTGCGAATAGCTGTTTCAGCCTATACTGTGATGCTTTTGCCAACTCACCCCTGAGGAGAAAGTTGAGGAGACTGAAAATAGGTCAGAAGTGGAGAGCCCTGCAAAGCCATGGTGGTGCAATGATTAAAGACTAGTGAAGGTTAGTCTCTGAGGAATCCCTTGGTGATCTGCAGGTAATGGTTTAAAAAAAAAAAAAAAGGTCATGTTTATTTCCTAGGTTGCTTGTTCTGGGATTCTTCATGCTGATACTGTCTCAAAAGAGACTTCTTCAAAATCATTGTGTCATATAATAGTACTGCCTGCTCTTCAGCCTCTCCTGGAACCTCTCTGCCTGGGATGGAAGATAACATTTCCAAACAAAGTGCTCCTTTACCTCTCTAGGCTAAGAGCAAGAGGGAGCCACTGTCCAGATGTCTTGCATCTGACGTTCTCACTGTGTTTACAGACCTTGTTGTTGCTTTTAGGGAGGGAGAAAAGACCCATGCAGAAATGACACATGGCTTAAATGTCTTAGAGCTTGAGAAAAGAAAGAAAAGAACAGGCTAGATCTGTAGATGACCTGATTTCTGCTGATTGATCAGGAGACAAAGAAGAACCTCTTCCTGCTAGCACTGCTGATCTGGGACACAGCTTCAGGAGTTCAAAATGCAGCCTGGATGCTTTTCTCTGATTTTCCAGGGGATGCCTGCCCAACTTTTTAATCCAGACTCTGTTCAGCTTGCCTTTCCTTGCTAGTACTTTGAGATCCCTGCCCAGTGCTTATTTTGTGAGACTGACACACAGTAATATTGCAGTGTGCTAGAATCTTTGCTCAGAGAGAAGTATATTGTGTTTCCATGCCAACAAACTCCAAGAAGCAGCCAGTATTCCCTCCCTCCCTCCCTCTCTTTTTTTCTTCCCTTCCTTGTCTCTTTCTAAGCATTTCAGGCAACACACAATTTATGCAGCTCTCTAAAGGGCAGTTCCCAGAAGGCCAAGCATGGTGTAGTGAAGAGGACATGGGGAGAGGGAAGGCTACAGGGTGGCCTTTATACTTCACCACTCAACTTGCTTTCTGACCATCCAATTCAGGAGTCTGTTTTTCCATATACACTTACAAAAATAATTCTCTGAGCCCTAGTTGTACCCAGACATGGAGTATACAGTGAAAAACACGTCGAGGGATCCTTTGACTGAGATGTCAAGCTCTTTGTTCATTTTAGACAGAGCAGCATGGGAAGGAGAGAGTGGGTGGTAAGGGTGTGGATTTGAGTAGGGAAAAATCAAGGAGTAACACATTTGGTTCTGGTTTGATGGGTTCTAACCATCTTAAAGACAAGTCATTTCCTTCCTGCTTTCTTACCTCCCTTCTTTCTTCCTCCTTACTTTCCTTCCATCCTTCTATCTTTTCTCCCTCCCTCCCTCTTCTTCCCCCTTCTCCAGCATCACCATCATCTCACCTCCTTCTCTTTGACTGAGTATTTTACTCAATGTTCCGAGTATATTAGGGAAGTGCTTGATCAACTGAGCTACCTCCCAAACCCTTATTTTCCTAAATTCTCATATCCCTATTCCCCTGTGCATCATTGTGCAACACACTTCATTCCACACTGCAAATCTTCAGTGAGCACTTACAGGGTTGGATCAAAACATGAGCTAAGATGGCCTTTCATGTTTCCTTCCTACCACGACGTACTCATTCTGTCCCAATTTGCTTTGGACTGCCCAGCTGGGCTTTGCTGTGTGATGAATTATACAGATGACAGAGACTCACTTAAATGGCCTTTAGAGGGAAATTGGGAAGGGTATTCTCTCCACAAACTGGACATTCAAGGGAGAGAAACTAGATCTAAACGGCTGGTTGGTACTATCAGGATCTTGACTCCATTTTCATCAGTCGGGCTTGTTCTTGCTCCATATGATGACTCCTGCAGCTTCCCAGGCCTGCATTTAAACACCACACAAAGTGTGTCTTGGTTGAAAAATGCCAAGAAACAGACTGGGGCTCAGTCTCCTCGCTTGGCCTTATACCACTGCCTATGTGAGAGCCAGTCACTCCTTGTAGCTGTGAAGAGTGGAGTGTGAATGGGCATCTGTAATATATGAATACAGCTGGGAAGAAAGAGGCAAAGCGATTCTTTTGCAAAAAGTTGGAAGCACAGAGGAAATGAAATTAAGTTAGATGTCAGTAGGAAGCCTTGAATGGTACTGTTCCTTTGCCCCCATGATCCTCTATACTCCCTGTTGACCGTCTTTGCTGGAAGTATTGAATCTTGGGTTAGCCAGGTCATCAGGAAGAGTAACATTAAAAGACCATCAACCTACCTGGTATGAATTAGCTCCTGTTTGATACTTGATGGCAGCCATCAGCTTCAAAGTGTCATTTCTTTGCATGCGGTCACTTGTAAGCAGACTCCCAGTTAAGGCCAGCTGCTGTAATGACAGACTCAGGAAGTGCATTTCATAGTCTGTGGCTCACTCATTCCCAAAGATGTTTATGAGCACTTAGGGAGGCAGCTTCCGGGCACAGGGAGAAAACACCACCATCACACAGCATTATGATTCTAATGCCAGTAATTGGACAAGGAAGCATAAATGATAACAACCTGGGAAAAAGCCATCTCTCCTCATTTCCTGCCTGTTTGCCATGCATGGCTTTGACAGGAAACAGCGGAAACACATTTGCATCTGTCCCCAAGTCTTTGTCAACACTGGCCCTGCTGCAAATAGATGTTCCTAGCTTTTGTTTATGGACTCTCTTTGGCCCCTTAGCTCCAAGCTCCATCCTTTCCCTCTTTTGGTCCAGGATGCCTCTCTGCTGCTTGAATGACCTCCACAAAGCAAAGCCCATAGACAGTGTCCTCTGGCGCAAACCCCGTGACTCCTGGCTCCCTCCACTCCACAGAGTCTCCCAGACATCTATTATAAGCTTCCCAACTTTATACTGTTTACCATAGGGTGCTTTCTTCTATATCTCCCATAAATTTACTTACTCATGTTTGTAGCTTGCCCTTGTCTTAAGAATAGACTTCATTAATTCTCAATTTGAAGATTTCAAGAGTTTTTTTTTTAATTCTTTAAACAATAAGAAGGAAAGTTGAGGCTATTAAATAATGGTTTCAAAAAAAAAGCTTTAGAAATGGTGATAACGTTCTGCAGCCAGGAAGATGGCTTAGAGGATAGAAGCAGGTGCTGCCAAGCCTGGCGACTGGAGCTCAATGTCTGGAGCCTATTTGGCTGGAAGAAGAAAATTGATTTCTATAGATAGTCCTTTGACCTCCATGCATGTCCCATGGCATATGCACATCCATGCCCATTCTCCTCCCCACTCCCACACAGAATAAACAAAATGTAATAAAATTATTTTTAAATAATCTGTTACATAAACAAGGATCCATACACGCTCTTCTTTAGAAACACGAGAATTCAGTTCAAACACAACATGGCATCAGGTCATTTCAATATGCCCAAATTAACCTGTCTAGGCTCCCCCATCCCCCTTGATTTGTTAGACTCCCTGAAATCTTCACAACACACACATCTTGACCTTCCAGAATTTGTGTCTTCTTTTACTTATTTTCTTCCCAGACAGACTATCCACAAAGGTTTCTTTGTTCTTCTACCATTTGCTCCATGTACTGAATGTTTTCTATGGTGTCTGTGGCTTAGTTGGTTGTTTCTCTTCTACCCCTTCACCTGGGAGCTCCCATCAGGAGTGAGAGCTGACTCCTGTCTCTTCATCTGTGCCCAGCACAGGTGATCCCCTGTAAGGGTGTACTGTGCTTGTGAGAATCGGGGTCATACCTCTTTGATCTCTTCTTTCTCAAACGGAAAGACAGTCATTTTAGTTTCCAGAACTACTACAAAAACCTATTTGCAGCAAGCCCAGAGGCCATTCTGTAGGTACCATGTCTGTATACAGAACCACCCATTATGATGAATTCTTCAAAGCAGAACTCCTTGTTATTTTTCTTCTGGTCCAGTATAACAAAGAGTCCTGACAAACAGTGTTCAGATATAGGCCACTAATCCACAGAATTATTACCTACAATTTCATAAGGACTATCCAAAACTTTACTATCATCTCTTTTCTCTCTTACATGGTGAATTCAAATAAGCAGTGGGAGCTATTACCAAAGATAAAATAAAACAAAGAAAGGAAGACACACACAAGTACACACATACACACACACACACACACACACATACACACACACACAAACCCAATAAAGTACTACCTACTCTAATTCATTGTTTTAAAAAATCTAATCATCTATAAATTTGAAAACTTTATTTGTAGAAAAATCACTTGTGAAATACCTCACCAGTGAGTCCAGTCTTCCCCCTGGTAGAATCAAAGCACAGACACTATACTTACATTTTATCTCTCTGGCTCAATGCCTCAAATGTAGTACAGAAAGGGCTGCAGGTATACAGGACATAGCTTAGTCATAACATGCACCTCACTCACGTCAGTGCAGGACCAGGTACATTCTCTCCCATTGAGGGCAGACAAAGCACCCAGTTAGGGGCGCAGGATCCACAAGCAGGTAAGTGTCAGTCTAACCCCCGGTTCCAGTTGTTGGGAGAGCTGGTGCACGCGCACGCATGTGTGTGTGTGTGTGTGTGTGTGTGTGTGTGTGTACCTGCAGGTGTGTGGGCATGTAGGTATGTAGGTGTGTAGGTATGTAGGTGTGTAGGCATGTAGGTGTGTAGGCGTGTAGGTGTGTAGGCGTGCAGATGTGTAGGCGTGCAGATGTGTAGGTGTGTAGGTGTGTAAGTATGTAGGTGTGTAAGCATGCAGATGTAGAATTGGAGCTTTACAGGCATGCTCTCATGTCCAGCTGGCATTTCCCTGGTTTGGGGAATCCAAACTCTGGTTCTCATACTTATGTGGCAAGAGCTAAGTGCTGAGCCATTTCCCCAGCTCATATTTTTAATTAATGTTTTCACCTGCATTTACTCAGCACTATATTTCTAACAGAGTACTGTGCAGATAAAATAATATATTTTGTAGGGAGTTGCTAAAGGGAGGGGAGACACTGCATGGTAAAGAAATATGTACCAAAACCTCACCTTTCAGTCTGGATAAGTCACCTATGGCCAGGCACTGCTAAATCCCAAATATACACCGATGACAAATTCATAACAGCTGTTTCCCACTTTGAATTTGACAGCCAATTAATACTAACAGAACAACAGCTCATTTGTGCTGGAATAAACTGTGATACCATCGTCTGAGACATTTTCTCCCAGCTAGCAAACATCATTTTAAATAGGGAGTTCATAAAATTATTACCTTTGAATTGGAGACATTCATGTATGTATATTGTTTTATGGACTAAAAACGATATTTTTGTAATTAAAATATTGAAGAAACTTTTACTTTGAAACACATGTGATGTTCTGCCCAGCCCCTCTGCATTGAGATGGTGTCTTTCTCTGGTGTTGGCTTAAAATGAACAGGGAGCGGAGAGACTGATTTGAGCTCCTGCTCAAATCAGTCTCTGCTTTGCCTTTTTTTTTCTGCTTTGCCTTTTCTTTTTCTTTCACAATATTTGTTAATGTCATCAGCTGATAGAGGTCTGCCCATTAACAATATGCTAAAATTTTCATCATTTTTCAAAAGGATTTACTTTCAATTGTGTGTGTGTGTGTGTGTGTGTGTGTGTGTGTGTGTATGACTTATAGCAGAGTTTCAGACACAAGCATGCACCCTTCACCAGGAAAATGCCAGAGCTGCAGATCATTTAAGACTGCCTAGTACCTCTAATATTTTTACCTTCTCCTATGCAGAAGTTGGGTTCTTAATGGCTTCTGAGCCCAAGATTGCAAATTCTTTCTAAACAAAATACATCTTAAAGTCAGTGTCATGCAAAACCAGGAAGATTATTAGAAGTCACTATGCAACAAAACAATTAAAGGAAAGCAGAGGACTCTTGGGGGGGGATGTCCCTGACTTTACCTGGCTAAGCACAACCCTGTATCTAAGACATCTTCTTGGTGAATGGGCCAGTGGCCAGAAATTGGAAAAGGTCCTATTGGTCCTCCAGATTAAAAATAGTGTGCTGTGTGAGATACTACTCTCAGGACTGTGACTAAATATTCAACAAAAAGCAACTAAAAGGGCAAAGGGCTGCCTCAGCTCACAAATTGAGGGTACCATTTATTATGGTGGAGGGAGTGTGGTGGCAGGAGGTTGAGACAGATAGTTGTATTGCATCCATAGTCAGGAAGCAGAGTGTGCTAAAGTGGAGCACTCAGTTAAGTTGCTGTTTTTGTCCTTTTTATTCAACCTAGGACTCCAGACTCACACTCACGGTGGGTCTAGGCATCTCTGTTAAACCTCCCTGGAAACACACCACAGCCTTCCCGTGTCCTCAGGTGTGTCTCCTAGGGGATTCTAAATGCAGTCAAGTTGAACACAAAGGTTAACCATCACTGTATGAGCTCTAATACCTAAGCGGAACATCTGTCAGCCAAGCCACTGTTCTAAGCTTTATTTTATTATTTTTCTTTAACAGTTGATAAGATCAGAAGTGTACTCATAAAAAAAGGGTCAAATTTGAAAAGAAATATCAGAATTTAGAAACTTAATCATAATAAAGCCGACAGTGTTCCACCTGTACTGCTGATTTATCCCTCCCACAAATAAAGATTGGTAAATTGAAAGTTTTTATTTGGCATTTATTATGCATTTTCAAGGATTTGTAAATCTGGCTCTTGATTTGTTGGTCTAGGGCTGCTTTGTGTGGCCTGTAAATCAGCTTGGTGATGCTCCAAATCAACTTAGTTGTAGGGATAAAGCTCAGTGCCTAAATGAAGTGTGGAAGTTGAGGGACATATAATCATGATGGCCCTCAGACAAAAAGCATACTGCATAGGACCAGTGGATACCATACTTGCACACTGGGAGGATGAAGGATCCTATAATTTTCTTTCCTGGTGATTAAAAACCTGAGATTATAGTTTACAAATTGGGTTTTAGAGGCTAAAATACAGACCCATAAATATATTTTGCATGGAAACTAGTATCTTAAGAGATAAGAAAAGATGGCCAATGTTATAGGGCCTCATTTTGTCAGCTGGCATAGCAGAGTCTTTCCTGAAGTGTTCTGTTAAAGCAATCACAGATTCAGTGGGTCACCTCCATTCCCTTCATGGAGGAGTGCTGTGATGATCTGTATATGCTTGGCCCAGGGAGTGGCATTATTATAAGGTGTGGCCCTGTTGAAGTAGCTGTGCCACTGGGTGTGGGCTTTAATACTCTAGTCCTAGCTGCCCGGAAGCCAGTATTTTGGTAGCGGCCTTCAGATTAAGATATAGAACTCTCAGCTCTGCCTGCACCATGCCTTCCTGGATGCTGCCATGCTCCTACCTTGATGGTAATGGACTGAACCTCTGAACCTGTAAGCCAGCCCCAATTAAATGTTGTCTTTCATAAGACGTTCATTGGTCATGGTCTCTGTTCACAGCAGTAAAACCCTAACTAAGACAAGTGCTAAGGAATCTCAAAGAAACTGCCACGATTTGTTCTCAATTACCAACCTGTTATTTCTCCGCCCTTGGGCCAGGTGATCATTCAGAGTCAGATTGTTTTGAGAAGTGGTTATAAAATATTGACTGTGGTCTCTATGAGAAAGGATAGGGGATGATTCTTTTAATAAGGAATGTGGCTGAGGCTTGGTTGTCCATCATGGGTGAACAGCTCAGTGAAAAAAATTGTTCCGGAGGTACTTAGCAATAAAATGTTTTTAAATGCATTTTTTTCTTTAAAAATCAAAAAACAATAACATTCCCAGGAAAGAATTATTGTCAGTTAGTACCCAGGAGACAGGAACCACTGTAGAGCCAAATTTTGTACAGTCCTGTGAAGAAATATCCTGTCAACCAGAAGAAACATTTTATGTATTCTCTTTAATACAATAGGAGCCTAGGATACCCTCATAAGAAAGGAGATCTGGTGTCCCTGGGAGTGTCTAGTTAGCATTATGTATGCAAAGGGTCAGGACATGTTATACAATGGGGAAAGAAGCACAAGGAACAGTAGAGGAGCTTAGAGCATTGCAAGTGAGACCATGCTAATGACCACACCCAGGCCAGAGTGCCTAGGCACTGCTCCCTGTCCTCCCGGGGGGTCTCAGGTACTGAGGGAGATTTAAACTCTTAAAGGGAAGTGTCCCATAGTAAACAACCTCTGAAGGTTAGGGCTTGGGACAAGAATTCTTCAAGAGGGTCATTGAGGGTCTTAAACCCTCTGACCTAAGTCTAAGCTAGAGGTAGAGTAATGATAGCACCTGGAAAAACAAAAGAAATATCTAGACCATTTTTAAAAGTAGCATGCAAATTGAACAATAAAATACTTGCTGTCAATCAAGTCTACTTCACTCGTTACTACAGAAACAATGCAGCATGATCTACATGGATGATTATTGCATTCATTGTCTAATTCATTGACTAATACACCACACTTCTTTCTCTAAGAAGCACGAGCCTAAGAGGATTCCAATTTTTGTCTCTCAAATTGGACACCCTAAGCATGGTTACTTTCTAGAGCAACAGGCCTTAGAAGTTCAGATAATGAGCAGTAAGCATTTAAGTAGGGAAGAATGGTCTTGGAGATGACTACATATGGCTGGCTGCTTTAGAAAAGGATGTTAGCTTCTCACAGCCCAAATGAAATTACCAACCTGAACTCTCATGAAGAAAAGAGTTCTATTTTAACAGTTCTGGAGTTTCAAAGTTCAAACTGACATGGTGTGGTCCTGGGGAGAGCCATCCCTTTCTATATCATCTCATGTCAGATAACAGTGGGAGCAAACTGGTGATATCTATTATTTTTAGGATTCGATGTGTCTGTCTGTCTGTCTGTCTCCTTCTCCGTGTGTGTGTGAGTGTGTGTGTGTGTGTGTGTGTGTGTGTGTGTGTGTATGATACCAGAGATATCATATCGCATGGAGCTAGAGTTACATGCAGGTTTGAGCCACCCAAATATGAATTTATGTCCTCTTCCAAAGAGATATCCACTGTTAACTTCTAAGCTGTCTATCCAGCCCCCTGGTGACATTTGAATTCTAGGACAGAGATGAGTGGGCCCAGAGTTATTCCTTTTGTTATAATACACTCTGGGAAACTACCCATGGGACCATGAGAAAACCACCACAAGTACCAGTGGCTTAAGGTCTTCCACTAGGCACTACTCATAAAAGGTTATATGACACCCCCAAATTGCTATCCAGGGAATCTAGCCTCTGATCTCAAGAAACTTTGAGGGGACACGATTAAACCATCACAAGTCCATAGCAGACTGTTTGTTCCCACTGAACTTATGAGAACATGGAATGCAGTATTTGAAGCAGTGTACAGATGGCTTTCTATGTACAATGAGAGAAACCACCGGAAATAGAAGAGAAACACACTGCAAATGCAAAGAAAATGAGGGATCAGTAAAGACAGCTAGGAAAGAAGTAGGAGGGAAGGACTGCATTGAACCTAAAGCCACATAGAACACTTAGACATTGGTGTCCATCAACACTCTGCTGTTTTTGATTCCTGGGTTGTTTCTGATATGCTACCATGTCTTTCATTTCTATTACACAAGTCTGTGTATTTATTTTATATTTTATTTTATTTTATTTTATTTTATTTTATTTTTGATTTTCGAGACAGGGTTTCTCTGTGTAGCCCTTGCTGTCCTGGAACTCACTCTGTAGACCAGGCTGGCCTTGAACTAAGAAATCCACCTGCCTCTGCCTCCCAAGTGCTGGGACTAAAGGTGTATGCCACCACCGCCTGCCAAGTCTGTGTATTTAAAGAAGGCAGATTTAACCGACCAGTACCTCCAGAGCTCCCAAGGATTAAGCCACCAACCAAAGACTACAAATTGAGGGACCCATGGCTCCAGCCACATATGTAGCAAAGGGATGGCCTTGTGGGACATCAATGAGAGGAGAGGCCCTTGGTCTTGTGAAGGCTTGATGACTCAGTGTAGGGGAATTCCAGGACAGTGAAGCAGGAGTGCATGGATTAGTGAGCAGGGGGAAGGTGGCTGGGCTAGGGGTGTTTGGGAGGGGAAATGAGGAAAGGGGATAAAATTTGAAATGTTAATAAAGAAAATATCTAATAAAAAAGAAATGAAATGTTCCAACGAGTATAGTGAGTTAGCTCTTAATGAATAAAAAAGACTCTGAAAGGGAAAATTAAAAGAATAGAAAGGAGTAGGAGTAGGCTTGGATGACTAGCCTGAATGAAGTACTGTACTTTGGGAAATGAGAGTGGCCCAGTGTGAGCTAGGATATGGAGGCTCAGATGACATCCTGGGAAGCTGTGTCAGCAGATCCCAGGGTCAGATTCTGGCAGGGCCAGCATGTAGAATGACCATGGAGTAAGACTGCAGGCTGGTGTGAGAATCTTTGAAAGGCTATGAAAAGCTGAGGGAAAACCATTAATTACATACCTCCAATTTTCTTCAGAAAATAAAAACGTATGCAAGCAGTGTTTACAAAAGATGTATACTGTGTGTTTTAGGTATAGTACATATACAAAATCCATATGTGTGCAGTATATATATATTTTATGGGCATATAATATATGCATTAGATGTAATTTATATTTATATATTCTGTGTGTAATTTTAAAATTGACCTCTGAAGTGAAGTTAAATTTTCTTATTTTATTAAAACATATATAATGAAGTTATTTGTCTTTGGAAATGTGTTTGTAGCATGAAAAAAGTCAGTTGACTACGACACAGACTGTGCATGACCCAGATTATTTATCTCACTTAGTTTTTATTTATTTATGTTATTACTTCCACTCCCTTTTCCCCAGTCTGTTTTTTTGTTCTGAAGTGTGGTATAGCGCTGCAGTAACCAGAATGACAAATACACACACCTCACCCATCTTTGTTGCTATAAAAACTGTGTTTTGTGCTAAACCACAGTTTATTTGTTTACTTTGTAATGAAAGTTTGGTTCATTCCCAACATTTTGCTACTTCAAATTGCATTTTCAGAACACTGTTATATAGTTGGTACATATGTGAATGAGTTTCACTTGAGTATGGACAAAAAGAGAAATAGGACATTGATGGAAGGTGCAAATGTTTATCTGTGTCAGAGATTTCCAAATTAACTCCTGAAAGTGTGTGGCAGCTTTATTCTTTTTCAAAAAATTGTATTTTAAGTGAGATAAAGTTACATCACTCTCTCCCTCCTCTTTTCTCCCTCTACTCCTTCCATGTACCCTCCCTTAAATCCCTCTTATGCCTCTCTCTCAATTTGATAGCTCCTTTATCTTTGATTATTATTGTTACACACACACACACACACACACACACACACAGAGAGAGAGAGAGAGAGAGAGAGAGAGAGAGAGAGATCATTTGTTGCTTTTGTATCTACAGATGAACCCCCACCAACTTTTCCACTTTCCACATTAACATGTCCACTGTTCATTAACTGCCATTGTTCAAGACTTTTTTATGCAGCCATTTTAAAAAGAGTCTGGTATTCTGGGTTCTAAATTTTTCCATTCTCGGTTCTGTGATGTTCTCTGAGCCACAGATGCAGGAGTTGTGATATAGAGGTATCAGCTGGGGCTGAGCACCCCAGGATCTATTATCATTTCACTGTGTCTAATTGTGGCTTTCTGTGATGGTCTCCATTTGTTGTAAAGAGAGGGTTTTTTATGACAGATGGTAGCTACACTTATCTGTGGGTATAAGAATAAGAAATTATGCTGGTCTAACAAAGTGGTAGTAATAGATTCTTTTCTAAGGTCTATGACCTAAATAAGTCTAAGACGCTGAGTAGGTTTTCAGCATCCTCCTGAGTGGGCCTTAAATCCAATTATATAATTGTTGGTTTGCCACAAACATGTGTGTGTCCCTTATTGTATCATTAGGGATATATTTTCATGCTGTTGTCATGGTTTATAGATGTTGCTGCAACTCAGTAGGACTATTTGAATGTGTCCCTTTGTTTGCAGCTTGCACAGTATTTTCTAGTACCATGAAAGGTAGATGAAATGAAAAAGGTGGCCAGAGCTGGGCAGTGGTGGTGCATGCCTTTAATCCCAGCACTTGAGAGGCAGAGGCAAGTGGATTTCTGAGTTCGAGGCCAGCCTGGTCTACAGAGTGAGTTCCAGGACAGCCAGGGCTACATAGAGAAACCCTGTCTTGAAAAACCAAAGAAAGAAAGAAAGAAAGAAAGAAAGAAAGAAAGAAAGAAAGAAAGAAAGAAAGAAAGAAACAGAGAAAGAAACAAAGAAATAAAGAAACAAAGAAACAAAGGAAAAAGAAAAGGGAAAAAGGAAAAAAGAAAAAGGTGGCCAGGCTAGATCCAGCTTGAATTGCCAAAGTCTTGTATCTTAAATGTGTGATGTCTTCTACAATAGAGGCCCACCATTGACCCTTGAGAGACAATCAAGGTGCTGCTATACTGATAGTTAATATTGTTTGGGAAAGTCATGTGGACTATCCCTGACCAACCATTTGAAAGGTTTCTCATGCCTGGTCCTAGGGTTTTTGTTAGTCTATGGTTCTTGTGGGGAACGTTGCAAGCCCAAGTGGTGTAACTATTCTTTTAATATATGTATGCATTGTATATAATTTTAGGTAAATATAAAATGATACACTGAGACTTTACCAAAAAACTTTGATACTATTTCCCCCTTGTTCCTTCTCATTCTGTATTGACCTCCCTTGTTTCTCACCAGTTGGCAACCTTCCTCATTTTTCTGTTACCTACATCACATAACCTCTATCCTGCTATTTTCTTCTTAACCATGCCCACACCTATGGTCTACTTATACTTTCTGGTTTATGTGGTTATTCCATGCTGTACACTCAAATCTGAGAGTTTGGGTCTAGGAACCACAGAGGAGTGAGAGAACAAGCAGTGTTTGTTTCTTTTTCGGGGCCTGTGTTACCTCATTCAGTATTATCTTTTCTAGGTCTGTCCATTTACCTGCAAATTTCATGAGTTCCATTGCATTATCTGTACCAAATTTTTGTTGTCTATTTATCAGTTGAAGGACATTTAGGTTGTTCCCACTCCCTGACTATCATGAATATAATGCCTATGAACAATGCTAAGCAAATATCTGTGGAGGAAGATGTTGAGTCCTTTTGGGCACAGGCCAAGGAGCTGTGTAGTTGGGTCATATGGTAGATTTGTTTCTACGTTTATTTTGAGGATTTTCCATACTGATTTCTAGAGTGTCTGGCACCAAGTTGCATTTCTACCAACAGTAAATGAAGGCTTCTTTCTGCAGAACCTCATGAGTATGACCTATGAAGACAGAATAGCTTTTTATTTCCTAGTGTATTTCTCAATCCCTTTCTTCAAAGATTTGCATTTTTCATTGTAGAGGTATTTCACCTTCTCAGTTAGTTTTATTCCAAGGTATTTTATTGCATTGATGCTATTGTAAATAAAAGTGCATCTTCGGTGTGTTTGTTATTGATGTGTAGAAAGGCTGCTGATTCTTACAAGGTTCTTTTATATTATTATAAGTATTATTAAAAATACTCTGCCATTTTGCTGAAATTGTTGTTTGTAGAAGTTTTATTCTTAATGACTATGTATAAGAATTTGGGGGGAGGGGTATGAGAAAGTAACTTAGTAATAGATCTCTTTTCCTTCATGTGCAAGTTCCAGGGTTAAAACTCAAGAACCAAAAAGGAAAAAAGAAATCCTTTTGATTCTCATCTTTAAATTTTACTATCAATCAAACTCTTAAAAATTGTCACAAAAATGGCTTGAAGCATTCATTGTCAATTAATTGGCTCTGAAATCGTGTTTTTGTCTCGAGTTATATTTTCCACATACTATGGATGTTGAACATTTCTGTATACTATTATTAGCTAGTTGTATTTTGCATTTGATCCCAGCTCAGTCTTCTAAAGTTCACTTTTCATTTGGGTGTTAGTCTGTTCATTATGTATCTAAATGAACTTTCTGAATATTGTTGATTCTAGGCATTTGTCCACAAGTCATTTTACAGATGCATTCTTCTAGTTAACAATTTATTGTTCTGCATCCTTTAATGTGAATTGATGACCAAAAATATCTTTCTTGTCAAAATTTCTATAAGTAGTATAAGAAAAAATAGAAAATAGAAAAAATATTTAATTTTCCACATGAAATATTTATGTATAGTTTACATATGTGACTTTGTGTTTAATTAGAAGACTCCATCAATATCTTTTCAGCTACTGTACAAATATTATAAACATTAAGTATCTTTGTGCATTTGTATTGTTAATGCCATTCAGTTAATATTCACTTCTGAAACCAGTAAAAAGATGATTGAAATTTCAGAAAATTAAAAAATTCTAACAAAAAAAGAAAAAAATTGTCTATACTGAAGTAAGGTTATAATATTATAAGTTTTTAGCATATATTTGGAATATTTATTACCTTATGTAGTGGGGCCACATGGAATTTTTTAAGATGCAAAGCATGTAAATTTTATTAATTTATTAAAAAGCACAGCTACAGAAAGATTTTGAATATAACATAGTTATTGTTATTCATTAGCGTTTACTATCCTTTGATCAAAAAAAAAAAAAAAACTGAAATTGAACACCAGGGCCTTATGGTAAAGACCAAGCCAAAACAAACCCCATAGTTCCTGGGTCTTACTGTCACCAGACTGAATGGAGTTTCTTTATTTTCTTTCAGGACTGTATACACAGCTTACTATAGGCTATAGCTGGGAAGAGTTTCCCAAAGCCACAGATGAAAAGGTAAGTGGGTAGCAGTAAGCTTAGCTCTCTGTCTTACCATTTGCTGAGTAAGGTGCAGATATCTGTAAGCCTAATCACCATTTCTACTCACACTTTCTGGTATTGGGAGAGGAGTTGCCAAAAAAAGTTTCTAGAAAAAGAAATGGAAGATATCAAGTTGAGGATATATTAGAAATTTAAATAGTGGCCTTTGTTGATTTGGGTGCTAGGAAATTAGTGGTTATAATTGATATTTTCTAGAAATATACTGATTGTTTAAAACAGATCTGGTTGGGTTTGATTCAATTTGATACTTCAATTAAAACTATTGTTGGTGTAATACATTAAAATTTTAAACATTTCCCACTCTCATCAGTTTTTCTGGTCCCCATGATAAACCAAGGAAGCATACAAGAATTTTCCAGTGAGGAAATCAGATCTCAGCAGGTGTACATTTTCTCTTAAATCCTAGGCAAGTGATGAAGCCAGGATCATTTTTCTCCAAAATCTATGGTTTCATTTGCTTGCTTTTTAAAAACATACGTAAAAGGTGTTAAGAATTATGGCTACTCAGCAATTGACTGAACTTCCAAACATATGTTTCAGCATCCCGAATATGTATTTGAGAAATTAATTAGTTTTATAAGGAAACATGCATTCCATTTAGAAATAATTAAGCCAGGTTCCCTCTCCCAGGGAAGAAAGAAGGTGGCAGCTTAGTCACTCAAAGAGACCAAATGAGAAGCAAATTAAAATCAAGAAGCCAGTTTGAGAGACCCTGAAAAGTAACACAGATGTCAAAGCATGGACACATGAGGAGAAATGAATGCAGGACTCTGGCCAAGGCTCTGTGTTAATTAAGCATGCAGTTATACACATGGGTCTCTTGCACTGCAAGGTAAGAGCAGACAAGGAAGAAAAATGCCGCTAACTAGACTCCAGTCTCTGGTCTTAATGCATAAACTGAAACTGGAGTGAAAGAGAAGAACAAAGACCACAGGCAAAGACTATGTAGGAGAATGATGAAGAATGAACTTTAATGCAAAAAGTATGAGCCTGGAAAGGCCGCTAGAATGTCTGGGTGATTGAAGGACTACCCAGGGAAACACATATTGCTAAAATTGACCATAGAAGAAATGGAAAAAGCTACAAAGTCCAAAACACATGACATGTACATATGCATGGGACATAAATGGATTTTGTTAGTAATGCTTAAAAAATTTTGTCACCACCCTACAAAAACACACAAGGTTTTTATTTGAAGATGTTAGCAAAGTGAATTTTTACTTAAGATGTGTAAAAAGACAAATGGTGAATAAAATTCTGAAGCCAATGCAATATTATAAAGCCCAGGAAAATAGTGCAATTTTCAATATTAATACATATCTAGTAGATTTCTACCAATAGTCGTCTGCTGGCTATTGTTTTTAATTTCTTTATTTAATCTTACCTTTTGAACACTATTTTCCATAGAAAGATGAAAAAGACAATTAGGTCCATCCTCTAGCAATCATCATCAAAATTTTTTATAGACTCTTTCAACTTCACAGCTCATTACTGATAATATAAAAACATTCTAGTATTGTTGGCAAATTTGGGGAAAACACTATTGAGTTTCTTTAATAGATGAGATGTACTTTCAGGTATTTTATGTTTTCTTGTGCAGTGTCTAATCTTAAATACTATTTGAATGAATGTTGCTCATTACCCAGAGCAATTTAAATGCATTTCTAAATTGCTGCTATGTTGTATTGAACTGCATAATTGTGTAATCAAATTACTCATAAAGTACATGCATTGAGATATTGATAAATACGTGTGGTTTTCTCACTGGAATACTTGTTTATTCAAGCTCTTTCAATTTGGGGTGGTAATTTGGCCTGCCCTTCATGTGGAATTTCCAAGACTTGCTAAGGTGCAATTCAATACACAGAAATTCAGAAATAAATAAACAGTCAGTGTGTGACTACACATGCAAATTTATCTGTTATTTTCAGCACTGCAGCAGATTCTTGCCCCATAGATGAGGCTTTGATGGTTTCTTATATACACTTTAGTTTTTGAGTGACACTTTTGTTAAATGTATATATCCTATATTGAGAATATTCCTCCCTAGCGAAATCTTCTATTTTGTCTGGATATTGATGAGAAGCGATTCATTTACGTATTTATATCTGTTATAAGTGGAAGTTTTCTACAGATTAGCTTTTGGCTTCAATACACTTCAAACTTTGTCCTCTACTTCCAATATTTCCTAATTCTTCTATTAGGAAAAATTCCTGCTTTCTGCTTTCATGTTGTGATTACAGATGACCAAAGCCAGTGTGTGGGAAGACTGAACTTGGAAATCACTATATTCCAAGTCTATCAAAGTAACAAAACATCTCAGAAATTATGAAAAACTATATATGTATGTACCTGTTTGTAGTACCAAATATTTTAAAAACCTAAGTGTGCCAAACTCATCATTCCTCTGGCATCTCAGGTTGTCTAGAAGAAGATATAAGGAGGCATTTTAGGGTATAGAATATTCATTGGGTATCAGAAGCTGGTATAGAAGAAGGAGCGAAGAAGGGCAGCCTTGAAGAAAACATTAGATTCTAATCTAAGAAGCTTAGAGACAGCCTCAGGGTGGAAGAGCATCTCTGAGATGACCTGAAGTGCCCAACCAAGCCTTTACATTCTCTTCAAATGGCTACCAAATTTGGGGGGCAGGGGATTACTAGAATTCTGCTGCCTCAGCAAAGTGGCTGTAAGGGTCTAAAAAGGATCACAAAGTAGCTAATGGCTGTAGGTTGTCCGTATGGATACTCGGGAACTTCCAAGTTGTATTTAGCTAGTTCCCCTGTGCCAAATGTCTGTGGTTGCTCTAATGACATCTTCTCTCCAATCAGAAACTTTCATGGGAAGAGATAGTGGCCTGAGATAGTTAAGACGGAAAACATTTTCCATTGCAGAGGTCACAAAAGCTAGGACTCTATGTGCAAATTGTGAGGGCCCTTGGAGCGCATATTAGGCACCAGGAAAATGAACTCTGAAGCTGAAGTTTCACTGATATCTACTAAACCTAGGAGCTTGGTCAAAGTGTGATACCCCATAAGCAAGTATCCCAGATGGCTTTACGGAGGAAGGCCAACCTTTAAAGAAAAGGATCCATTGCTGCTTAGACTGTTCCAGAACATTGTTGTATAAGCAAACATTCAAAAATCACTTGTTATGAAGTTGGTGTAACATTTGAACTTGAACCAGATATAAACAGAGAAGTAAAAGAAATTACAGAACAAACTGATTCTCCTGTATGAATAACTAACAGAATTTAGAGGTGCATTAAGAGGTGAACACACTACAATCAAGTGGGAATTAACTTCAGGATGCTAAATGTTAGAAAAGCTGCTCATATAATTTATCATAGAAATGTATCAAAAGAGAACAATTGTGTGATTATCTTGAGATGATGAACTATTCAACAAGATTCAAGGGTCTATCATAATAAATATGTGAATAAAAAGGATGAGATGAGCACTTCTTCATATGACAGATAACTGTAGTACTATGTATATCAAATACACTTTACCTTCAAAGTCAAGATCATCTTCAATGAATAAGCAGCAGACTCGTTAAGTTCAGTTAAGATAGAATTTTGGTGGGATGTGGATAAAATGAACATAAGAAATACAGAAATTAGACAATTGGGTAGAGTCAAAACAGAAACAGAATGTTAGAAACATTCTACATGTTAGAGATATTAGAACACATACATCCTCATTAATTAAAACACAATGATTTTGCTAAATGCAGATGTAGATATTGCCATGAAATAGACAGGATGTCCCAGAATATGAACCCAGTTGCACAGAAGATATAATATATGAATAACACAGGGAAAAACATTCAAAAGGTATAACTGAAAAAAATAGGGTAATCACATAAAATACTCTCTTTGTCTTTTTCTTGCATACACACATTCTCTCTCTCTCTCTCTCTCTCTCTCTCTTTCTCTCTCTCTCTCTCATTCACACAGTTGCCCACACAGAACCTAACTTTTCCACACATATAAAAAATGAGTTCCATATCATTTTTAATGGTTTTGTACAAATTGAAGCCATAAAATACTATAAGAAAATATTGAACAATTCTTTAAAAATAATCTTGGAGGTAGGAAGCCATTTCCTATAACATAAAACTAACATGAAAACCATACAAATTTAACCACATATATGTAAGAACAGAATTTTACACAGAGAAAAGTAATGTCAAAGCCAAAAAGGGACAATTATTTGCAGTACTTGTTGTAAATATAGAGGTCACTTTATTTTAGAGAGCATCTACAAATCAATACACAAAAGAATTGGAACTTAAAAGAAAAACAATCCAATTATTTCAATAGAAAGCTAATATAATAGGAAATATAAATGGTTCTTATAAATGTAGAAAGAATACTTGCCTAATATAAAGGAAATGCAAATTAAAATTGCAATGAGGTATCATTTTTCTTCCTATCAATTTTGTAAAATTAAGAACATTTTATAACAATATGAGCCAGTGGGGTGTGGGAAAAAATATGAGTTTTCCTAGAATAGGGATATAATTGCCACATACTCCTTGAACGAAATTTGATAATACTACCACACTTATATGTATGTTCATAACCTTTAATCTAAGGATTCCATCTCTATAAATTTATCCTTTTAATGTTAAATCAAATAAAACTGTTGGTTAAGTTGGCCAAAATTACTAGAATATCTGCAATTATAGACTAATGCTCTACCACTGACCTTTATTCCCAACCCTCAATATGTGCAATTTTATGATCAAACCCAGTTCTTGAAAATGACAAAATAGTGAGTGTACAAATGTCTTTAGTTATGGTTTCTATTGCTGTGACAAAACTACCATGACCAAAAAGCAAGTTGGGGAGGAAAGGGTTTGTTCCATTTACATTTCTAGATCATAGTTCATCATTGGAAGACGTCAGAACAGGAGCTCAAGCGGGACAGGAACATGGAGGAGTTGATGCAGAGGCCATGGAGGGGTACTATACTACTTTCTGGATTGCTCTCCATCACTTGCTCAGCCTGCTTTTTTATAGGATGCTGGACCCCGTGCCCAGGGATGCCACCACCATCAATGGGCTTTGCTCTCTCCCATTCATCTCTAATTGGGAAAATGCCTTACAGCTGCATATCATGGACATTTCCTCAACTGAGACTCCTTTATCACTGATGACTCTAACTTGTGTCAAGTTGACACACCAAACCAGCCAGTGCAAAAAATATAACACATACTAGGAGTAATCAGTGTTCATCAATGGGGGACTAGTTAAATATATTATGGTAGATCATTTTGTGTAGGTATTATTTCCATTATATAAAACATTTCCACTTAGAATTATCTGAAATAACTCTGTTACATAATATTCAGCTACTAAAACAATGTGCATAGTATGTGTGCACTCAAGTGAAACCATCAAAAATAATACAGTAAATATATTAAAACAAAGTATGTTTTCTTACGAGTGCTAACTATTTCTGTGAGGTGACATATGTGAAAATCATATTGTTTACCTGTGAAGGGAAGAGTACTGGGTGGCTGGAAAATGAGATAACAGAGACACTCATAATCCTTGCAAAGATACTGTGAATAAATAACCCGAGTTATTGGCCTCGGCATTGCATGAATTTACTTTCTCATCAAGATACTTACTGAAATATTTCATTCTATATTAGACATAGTAGTTAGTGTTGATGTGAATAAAAGATATATAATACTTAAAAAGTTAAGTACATATATCCTGCATTCCTAGCGAATACATTCCAGTAGAGACAAAACTGTACATAAAGCAGCCTGTGGGCACAGAGGTGATAGTCACTGTGAAGAAGAATGAAGGATTTATGGGGTGGGCATTAGCTCCTAAGAAAAACTTGGATCAAAAGCTTCTGAGAAGTAAAGGTGCTGTGAAGATTGGGGAGGATCTTTTCAGGAAGAAAGCAAACACAAAGCATGAACCTTATGTGCCAGGCATGTTTGAGGAGCAGCAGAAACCCCTGTGGCTGGAGCTGGGGGACCGCATGAAGAATGGAGCATAGAGGAAGGATTGCTGATGGTGGCATTCATGTTTCCCTTTTCACCGGAGCAAGGAGTTGAATTAACAGCTGGTTTTGCTACTGCCCATAGTCCTTTGCAAGAAGCGCATGCATGTATGCACACACACAAATTAAAAACAAGATAAGTCTTTCTAAAGTAAAAAAAGTAAAACAAACTGGGGATAAAAACACCTGATGACAGCCTCAAGGCTCCATAGGTATATGTATAGGTATGTTAACATGCACCTCCACACAAGCACGAATACACATGGATATACACATGCAGACACATGAAAAACACATTAAGATATGCAATATGTATATGAACACATATTGCATGTGATATCTGTATATATTTCATAATGAGTTAGAGGGGAAATTATTCTTTTCTGGTAAACCTTAGTTTTGTGCTATTAAAATACTGACCTAATTGAAGTAGGCTCACCTACCAAAGGTAACTTTTACTGATGACCACCTGACATCAGAAGCTAGCCATATCCCAAGTAATTTCAAGCCAAGAATCTAGATTAGCGCTTAGGCAAATCGCTTGGTCTGTGTATGGCATTGAAACATGATGATTACTTGCAATACTCAGTGGTTTTGTAGGTCTTAGCAATACATGCTAGAAGTTTTAGAGAGTGAGCTTCCCCACCGATTTTCTGGTTGTTATTCATATACATGTGTGGACTGAAAAAAAAAAACAACAAAACAAGTTTTCACTTCTAGTCCATGCCTGAGTTAGGAATCTCATTGTATTGCGTGGCTTTAAGGAAGATATGACTTAAGTGAGCCATGTGATGCTGTGTTCATGTTTTATGGTATAAAGAACAAATCCATTAACAAGAGCCCCATGTATAGTGTTTTGGATGAATAATTGTCTCTCAGCTCAAGAAAGAGCTTGTACCTATCTGTGACTTGTCACTGACTGAGAGGGGGTTAGCTGGAGAGCAAGGCTGCAAATCACAGGCACTTGTGAGTGCTGCCATTTGTTTCCTGACTGCCTGGCAGGCAGGGCTGTAATAACACACATGGGTCCTCCTTTTTCTACAAATGAGGGTTATGTTTGACAACAGAAAGTTAGCTCTGACTTTAAAAGTTGACAGGTCTCAAATGTTTCCCAACCAGTTCAGCTGAAGGACACAGTTCTTCCCATTAGCCGCAGAGGTGAGCTATTTACAGAGTTGATGAGGGAAATAGCATGAGGGAACTTCAGTGAGTTAGGTGAGGAGGTATGCAAATTGCAGTGTGGCCATTCCCCTTTGTCCCCTTAGTGTTATAGTTTCATTGAGAGTCAAGTTTCCAAGCGTCAGAATTGTGCTTAATAAGCTGTTCAAATATAATAGGTGCCCAATGTGTACTTGTTAAGTGAAATTAAATGTTCTAGGACCACTATTTCAGATTGGGCAGACAACAAAATGAGTGTTAAGATCCCTTCCTTTGATGCTCTGACCTGAACCATATGCAATATTCTCATACATGAATTTGGTTTTGTTACTTTTGAATGAAATAGTTTCTAGAAGAATACAATTTATTTGTGTTCATAGCAATGCTGCATAGGAAATCACAAGTCCTTCCTGACAAACATAAATAAGGAATATTTAGCTCATGGGTTTCCATGGTTTTTCCAATCTTGGCTGGTCTGTTGGATACCTCTGTAGATATTGTCAAGACTAATTCCAAGTTGCTCAGTTTAGTGGATGGTGGTCTGCTTTGTCTCCTTCTTCAGTGAGTTAGCCCTGGCAGTTTTCCAAATATAAGAGCAGGTGGAAAAGCTAGACCTCCTAAGACGAGCTAGGAACTGAGGCAAGGTCATTTCTGTGGCCATCAGGTCAGGAGCTAAGAAATGTTACAAAGCCAGGCCATAATTCAGTGAGTGAATGGGACAGAGAAGAGAACAGTAAAGGTACACATCAAGAGGGACGGTCACACTGAGGAGTGAGAACAGGAGCCATCTCTACAGTCTGTCCACCAGTGCTCCCAATTATCAGCATGAGATCTCTTGCTTCCAGTCTACCGATGTAAGCGGGCAACCCTCCATAGTATTAAGTCAGACATAACTACTGGAGCCATTTCACCCATACTGTAGACCTCTACTCTTTAATTGGGTACCATGCCAGCTGGAGGTCTCTCTAAGGCAGCTGTATTTTGAGGGTGTTGGGCACAATGGAAATTCTCAAACTCCCCTCTTTTTATCTATATTCTTCGAGTTTAGGTCATAGCAAGTCATGCTTTGGTGTGGCGTTTTATTTTTTGTCTTACTCATATCGTATTTTCACTGGTAGAAAAATTAAATTGTAATCTTAACAATTGGCTGGCTAGCACTTTGTAACTGCTCAATAAAAACAGCTATCATCATTGAAATGCAGACATTCAGAATAAAGCCGAAATTTCTTGGTTAGAAAAGTACAAGAAGGATCTTGTAAGTCCATCTGATTCATTGAGCATGCTCTCCCAGGACACGATTATAAATTGCCAGGAAAGATATGCTAACATGAGAGTAGTCTGCTGCGGGCACCAATGCCCTGTGCTCTTTCTTTGTAAACTCTATGCTCCTGCATTCATTTCCTTTAACTTTTGCACCTACATACGACTAGTACATTACTAATTTCCTATTTAAAAAGAGAGAGAGAGAGAGAAGTGGAAAGAAGGCATAACAATCCAAAACCCCTAATCTTTCATGCCTGTCAGGTGTTAATTTATCAGTGCTCATAGACATCATTAATGGGCTCATGCAGCTTGTGACAGCTGGTTTGTTACAGCCTCAACCCAACCTTACTAAGTTAAGATTTGGAGGCTTGCCATAGAGGCTAGTTAAATCTGTCAGTAACTCCTCATTTAATATTTTAATAGGCTTCCTTGGCATGGAAGCAGGATGCTTAGACTCGCTCTCCTCTCCATCCAGAGGGAGGGAGCTCAGCAATGTCACTGCACATTTCCTCCTCTTGTCTCAGACACTTGGAGAATGCTGGTTTGAAAAGGTCAAATCAACACAGAAGAGAAGTTTATGCAAAAACTCAAATAAAAACAGGCTGAAAGTGCATCGACAATGTTTAGCACTGGCAGCTCATAAAAAAAACGCACTGTTAACTTGTCGGGCATATCAACAAATCCCTTTCCCAGAACTTTCTTAGGAAGAAAGGACCAGAAACAACAGAGGAGAGTGCTATTGCAATCCTGTCACAGTTTGTGTGGCAGGACTGGTGTGGCCTCCTTCAAAGGAATAGAGAGAATTCTTAACGAGTTTCGCTTAGCCTCTCTACTCTGTGGCACATGTCATTGATCTATAGATGTTCACAACACAAGGGAAACTGAGGTTCAAAGAGTTCAAGGTTAGTTGGGAGGACATAGCAGACCAAGATGCTGAACTCAAATATTTAATTCCAAGATACCTTTTCTCCACTGACCAGATGAATAGGAGGCCCTTCATTCCAAGCTTCTTTTTGGCTAATATCCCACTTATCAGTTAGTACAAACAATGTGTGTTCTTTTGTGATTGGGTTACCTCACTCAGCATGATATTTTCAAGTTCCATCCATTTGCTTGCAAATTTTATAAAATCATTGTTTTTAATAGCTGAGTAGTACTCCATTGTGTACCACATTTTCTGTATCCATTCCTCTGCTGAGGGACATCTGGGTTGTTTCCAGCTTCTGGCTTTATAAATAAGGTTGCTATGAACATAGTGGAGCATGTGTCCTTATTACATGTTGAGATGTATTCTGGGTATATGCTCAGGAGTGGTATATCTGGGTCCTAGAACTATTTCCAATTTTCTAAGTGGAAATGGTACTTGTACCAGCTTGAAATCCCACCAACAATGGAGGAGTGTTCCCCTTTATCCACATCCTCTCTAGCATTGCTGTCATCTGAGTTTTTGATCTTAGCCATCCTGACTGGTGTGAGTTTGAATCTCAACGTTGTTTTGATTTGCATTTCCCTGATGAGTAAGGATGTTGAACATTTCTTTAAGTGCTTCTCAGTCATTTGAGATTCCTCAGTTGAGAATTCTCTGTTTAGCTCTGTACCCCATTTTTAATAGTGTTATTTGGTTTGCTCTGTAGTATAGCTTCTTAAGTTCTTTGTATATTTTGAATATTAGCCATCTATCATATGTAGAATAGGTAAAGATCTTTTCCCAATCTGTTGGTTGCTGTTTTGTCCTATTGACAGTGTCCTTTGCCTTACAGAAGCTTTGCAATTTTATGAGGTCCTGTTTGTTAATTCTGATCTTAGAGCATAAGCCATTGGTGTTCTGTTCAGGAACTCCTCCACCACCCCCGCTCCCGGTGCCAATGAATTTAAGGTTCTTTCCCAATTTCTCTTCTATTAGATTCATTGTATCTGGTTTTATACAGAGGCCCCTGATCCACTTGGACTTGAGCTTTGTACAAGGAGATAGGAGTGGGTCGAAATGCATTCTTCTACATGCTGACTGCCAGTTGAACCAGCACCATTTCTTGAAAATGCTGTCTTTTTTTCCACTGGATGGTTTTATCTCCTTTGTCAAAAATCAAGTGATCATAGTTGTGTGGGTTCATTTCTGGGTCTTCAATTCTGTTCCACTGATCTATCTGTCTGTTTCTGTACCAATATCATGCAGTTTGTTTGGTTTTTTTGTTTTTTATCACTTTTGCTCTGTAGTATAGCTTGATGTTAGGGATGGTGATTCCTCCAGAAGTTCTTTTATTGAGAATAGTTTTTGATATCCTGGGTTTTTTTGTTGTTCCAGATAAATTTGAGAATTGTTCTTTCTATCTCTATGGAGAATTGAGTTGGAATTTTGATGTAGATTGCATTGAGTCTGAACATTGCTTTGTATAAGATGGCCATTTTTACTGTTAATCCTGCAGATCCATGAGCATGGGAAATCTTTCAATTTTCTGAGGTCTTCTTCAGTTTCTTTCTTGAGATACTTGAAGTTCTTGTCATACAGATCTTTTAACTTCTTGGTTAATGTCACACCAATATATTTCATATTATTTGTGACTCAAAGACCATATGAAACCCAAGAAGAAAGAAGATCACACCAAAGTGATCTACAAAGGATGCTACAGTCCTACTCAGTAGGGGAAGAGAATAATCTCTAGCAAGTAGAGGGAGAGAGGGATGTGGGAGGGAGACAGGAGAGATAGGTAAAGAGGAGGGGCCAGTTCAGATATGGGAAGAGATGGGGGGAGAAGTACAGAGGGTCAGAAATTTGAAAGTAGTTGAGTAGTAGTGGGGGAGGGGAGCAAAGGGGTAGCCACTAGAAAGTCCCAAGTGCCAGGAACCCCAAAAGGTTCTCAGGACCCAACAGGAAGGACTTTAGCTGAAATACCCAACAAAGGGGAGATAGAACCTATAGAGACCATATCCAGTGAATAGGCATGGCCCACAGTTGAGGAATGGTGCCACCCACCCACCTCAAAAATATTAATCCAGAATTTCTTCTGTCAAAAGGAAATTCAGGGACAAAGAATGGAACAAAGACAGAAGGAAAGGTCATCCAGAGACTGCTGCATCTTGGGATCCATCTCATCTGCTGAAATCAAACTCAGATCCTTTTGCAGATACCAAGAAGTGCTTACTGACAGGACCCCAATATAACTGTCCCCTAAGAGGCTCTGCCAGAGCCAGACCAGTATGGATACAGATTTACATAGCCAAACATTGGACTGAACACGGGGACCCCAATGGGGAAGTTAGGGCAAGGACTGTAGAAGCTGAAGGGGTTTGCAACCCCATAGAAAGAACAACAATCTCAAACAACCACACCCCTCAAAGCTCCAAGGGACTAAACTACCAACCAAAGAATACATGGGGGTGGGAGGACCCATGGCTCCAGCTGGATATGTAGCAGAAGTTAGCCTTATCTGGCATCACTGGGAGGGGATCCCTGTAGTCCTGGAGAGGCTTGATGACCCAGGATAGGTGAACGCTATGCCACTGAGACAGGAGTGGGTGGGCGGGTGGCAGTGTAGCCTAATAGAGGCAGGGGGATAGAGGAGGGGATAGGGGGCTTGTAGAGGGCAAACTGGGAAAGGGGATAACACTTGAAATGTAAATAATAAAATGACCAATAAAAAAGAGGCCCTTTATACTCATTTTGATGGGAAATGGTACCCACAGCCCATTCAAATATGTTTCCTCCATTATAGCCTGGTACCATAAGAGAAAGGGTAAAGTAAATGTTTAGAAAAGTTTCCCTTTATATCTGTCTATGTGATAGGAAATCATACCTACAAAGGGAAATAAACCAGATGGGCATGTACTTACCTTCTTTACAAGTGCTTAAGTAAGAATACCTTGTACTGGATATGGTAACACACGCCTTTTAAAATTTTTTCCACTAATTCATTTATTTATTCACTTTACATCCCAATAACAGCCAACCTTGCCTCCCAGTCCCCCTCTCACATTTCTCCTCCTCTTGTCCTTTGAGAAAAGAAAGATCCTACCCTGGCACATCAAGAGCGACACGTGTTTTAGCCACAACACTCGGGAAGCTGAGACAGGTGGATTTCTATGAGTTCAATGTCATCTTTTTCTACCTAGTGAGCACCAGACTCTCCAAGACTCATTGTGAGACTGTCTTCAGAAAAAGAAAAAAAGGAAAGAAGGAAGAAGAGAAGAACAAGAACAAGAACTTACTATTAAGCACTTTGTAGGTACTCTTTTGGGGGTTCTATGTCACTTTATAATCTCTTTTAGTGGTAATTAAAAGCATCTTCAGTATCACATTTTTTGAAATTAAGATGCAGAGATGTAAAGTAACTCATTCAAAAATCAAGGCCAGATATTAATGGCCCTGGACTTGACCCTATGTTTGGGTCACTACCCAAACCTTCTTACTACCTCTTGTTTGGGTTGTATTCACTCACCACTGTTTCTCATAAGACTATATGAGTACCTCAATTTGCCAATTTATTTATGAAAAGAGACTTAAACCCACCAGCATCAGTCTATGATCAGAAATGAAATTTCTGACACTTCAAATTAGTCATAAAGTGTTCAGGTCACCTAGATGGGGTTTCACAAGTTCAGTTAGGGATGAAGACAAGAAGGAAGCTAAATGAAGTCCATGGTTCCATGACCTGCATTGTAGTCTCCCAAAGACAGAAGACTTAACAGGCCACACTTTAAGTTTCCAAACTCAGGAAAAGGTGGAAAGTGCGAGGTCAAGTGAGATTTCACATCAGCATCCTAGTTCCCTCTATTAGGCATAAGTATTTTAGAAGTTTCCAAGGTGGAATAAATGCTTTAAGTGTATCAGAGACCGTGAGACCCTGGGCAGCTTTGTGAGTTGGGATGACTAGTCTACTTGGAACAGGTCAAGCAGCAGTCAAAAACCACTAGGGCCTCAGGTTTGAAATTCTTGGACATTAAAAGGACAGGGATGTATTAGTTCATGTGTGGATTTTAGCTGGTAAGTCTTTGATAAGGCTGTATGCGGATGTTAGCTGTCAAATCTTCAATAAGCAGGGTACAACTCATATACCCACAGAGGTCAGGTATAGAGCAAGGGACTATGGGGGAAAATGGATCTGTCTAGTAAGGGATAGGAGGGGAGGACTGAAATGAAAGAATCAAATGGGGAAAGAGATGGAAGAGGGGGTAAAGGAGGGAATAGGGAGAAAGATGGCAAAAACTAAGAGCCATTTGTGGGGTTATATAATAAACTAATACAATAGAAGCTTCTTAAAATTTCTTTCATATACATATATAAAGGAAATCTCAATGGATCAGCAAGTAATGGAGGAGACAAATCCTCAACTAGACATCAAATAAAAGGTTCATGTGTATAGTAGAGGATTGCAATTTGATCAGCAATAGGAGGAGAGAACCTCAGCCCTGTGAAGGTTCTGTGCCCCAGTGCAGGGGAATGCCAGGGCCAATAAGTGGGAGAGGGTGGGGTGGCAGGCATGGGGAGGGGGGAGGCAACAGGGGTTTGTTTTTGTTATTTTTGTTTGTTTCTTTGTTTTTGGAGGGGAAACTGAGAATGGAGAAATTTACATGTAAATAGAGAAAATATCTAATAAAAAAATAATAACAAAAAAAAAGCTTCAATTGGAGTAATAGGTTACATCTAATTGATCATTGGCCAAAGGGGCCCAATGGAAACCTACAAACAACCCGGGCTATTGTCAAGGCTGTTTTATATTCTCTACAAACTGATGGTAAGGCCCTACTGGTGAAGAAAACACCTACACACCTTACTGAACATGGAAAAGTCAAGCTGGTACCTTCATAGACTCTATATCCCTACTGACTACTGCTCATCATACTAGAAGGTATTCTGTGCACTACCAAAGGTAAAAACTAAGTCAGCTATAAACCCTCCATTCTACAATGGTGACCTGTTTGCAAGAAATGCTGCTGCAGTACTGGTGAGTCACCAATCAACGCATAATTGGATTTAAGGCCCATTCTATGAGTTAAAACCTATTCCTAAAATTGCTCAGGTGGTCAAAAAACCTGAGACTAAATAAGCCACAGACCTGGGGGAAAACCAAATACTACTATTCTGCTAAAGGAACATAACAATAAAATTACTTCTGCTATACCATAGATCAGTGTCTTCCTCACCCATCATTAGAGAAGCTTTCTTCCGCAGTAGACAGGAATAAATGCAGAGACCCACAACCGGACAATCTGTAGAGAGTGAGAGATGTTGGGACACTTAGTCCTAAAAGGTATGTCTCCAGCAAAACACTCCACTCAGGGTTCCAGGAACTCTGCAGAAGAGGATACAGAAAAATCGTAAGGGCCAAAGGAGATGGAGGACACAAAGGAAACAAGTCCTTCTAAACACAGTAGTACCGAAGCCCATATGACCTCACAGAGACTGTGGCAGCATACTCAAGGCCAGCATGGGCCTAAGCCACATGGAGTTCCAGCACTGAGAGGGGAAGTAGACACAAGGCCCCATCCTTAACCCAGAAGCTATCTCCAGCTGATATCCACTCACAGAGAAAAACATTGTTTTCTACAACAGTCTCACTGGGTACACAAAGCACTCTTAAGGACAGGTCTAATGCCCAACAGTAGATGAGTAGAACTCAATGCCATTTTTCTAATTTTGTAAGTCCTGTATGTGTGTGTATGTCTGTGTGTGTGAGTGTGTGTGTATGTGTATGTATGTATGTATGTATGTATGTATGCATGTGTGTATATATATATACATATATATATATGTATAATGTTTTGTGATTTGGCATTTTCATGTGATTTCTGTGTGTGCAAACATATCTTCTTCTTCTTCTTCTTCTTCTTCTTCTTCTTCTTTTTCTTCTTCTTCTTCTTCTTCCTCCTCCTCCTCCATCTTCTCCTCCTCTTCCTCCTCTACCTTCTCCTCCTCCTCCTCCTCCTCCACCTCCTCCTCCTCTTCCTCCTCCTTCTTCTCTTCCTCCTCTACCTTCTTCTCCTCCTCCTCCTCTCCCTCTCTTCCTCCTCCTCCTCTTCCTCCTCCTCCACCTCCTCCTCCCTCTTCCTTTCTCTTTCCCTTCTCTTTTCATGTTCTTCTTCCCCCTCCTTCTTTTCCTATTCTGGTTTATTTTTATTTTATTATTTTATTATTTTTAAGTACCTGTTTGCTTTCTAATGAGAGAAAGCGAGAGAGAGAGAGAGAGAGAGAGAGAGAGAGAGAGAGAAAGAGAGAGAGAGAAAGAGAGAGAGAGAGAGATTTGGAGAGAGAGTGTGGATTTGGCTGGAAGAAGAGTCAGAGTCAGGGAGTAACTGAGAGGAGTTGAGAAAAGGAAGTCATAATCAGAATATATTATATAAAATATATTTTTTCTTTTTTCCTTCTTTTACCTCAGTTTTGTTGACTTTGTTCTTGTTTTTGTTTCTGTTTGTCTGTTTCTTGAGGCAGGATTTCTGTGAAACACTGTCTGTCCTGAAATTCACTCTGTACACCATGTTGACATTGAACCTAGAGATCTGCCTGCCTCTGCCCCTGAGTTCTGGGTTAAAAAAACAACTGCCTGGCTGGAAAAAAAAAACTATTCTTAATAAAAGTAACTGGAAAAATAAGGAAATGCTAAATCGCTTAGTTCCATCTAGTGATGTGTTATGGAGATGCTACTCAACATGATGGAATCTTAGGACAATGGTCTCTCAGTGAGAATTTCCTTAAGCCTAGACTACTTCAGAAGTCTTTGTGGGAATTGGAAAAAGAGGTAGCTTTCCTGGGAAGTTTTTATCCTACCCTCTGCATGGACAACAGACTCTTAGGCTGTATCACTTCCCCACTGAACATTTTCCTAAAACAAACATATTGTCAGTCCATAAAAACTGCCTTAAACTACTATGTTTGTGTATATAGAATTATCATCTAGATAATGAGAGGAAATGGGAGTAGAATCCTTTCATGTTATTGGCAATGGTTTGATTGTATATAACAGTAGTTAATAATAACAGTAGTAGAAAGCTTTGTAAGGCTCAGAAGAGAAAGATTAAACCAATCATAATAGACTATTAAAATATAATATAATAATATAATGTAATAATATCTACAGCCTGGTACATAGCAAGTTCAAAATCAAGGCTTGCTGAATGGGTCACAATATGTTAGCGTCAAAGCTTACCCCAACACTGAGTTTGTATTTTGTTCATAACCACAGGGGATTCAGTCTTAAAGAAAGAAAGAAATGAAGGAAAGGTTATACTTCCTTCATTATTCATTGCTCTCTCACTCTATCAATTTTTCTTTTCTTATTGGCTTTACAGTTTTGTAAGCTTGTGGCCAAGTGGCCTTCTACTGTTCATATTGCACATCACTTAATAAGACTCTCCTTCAGGCTTCTCTCTCAGTAGATAAGTAAATAAAGAATAGCCTATGATGTGATGTTGGAAGAACGCTTGCTTCTCAGATGCTTTCTGTTGTCAACATATGTGAATGAGCATTTGGAGATGTTCCTTTTGTTGTGTCATGACACTCCTATGTGGTACTGACATGCTTAACATACTCTACCTTTGCATCCAGAGAGCTCTCTTAGATGCCCCTTCCAAAACTTCCATAATCTTCACCTGGGCAATTGTAATAGTTCCTTAGCTCACCTATTGCCACCAAATCATAATTTTTGTACTTCAGCTTCTGAACAACTAGAAGGAACTTTACCTGATTTATTTTTGTCTTTATTTTGAGACAGTGTCTCACTCCATAGCCCAGGCTAGCCTGCAACTCATTACATAGCCTAGGTGGCCTACTTCAGTCTCATTATGGACATGAATTACCATGAGCAACTCAAAGGAACTCTCTTGAATTGAAACGATATCACACAATTACTGAACATATTTACAGTGTTTTAGGAGCACCAACACATCTTTCATGTAATATTTTATTTGAGATCCTGACATGTATTGACCCCTGTCTGACCTCTCAGCCTCATTATCATCTGCTTTCCTTTTCAGACTTTATCAAGCCCAATGAATGACATGTGTTCCTCTATACTTTTTCTGGCTTCTAGGACTTGCCCATTGAAACAAAATTCTTTGGGCATGTTTATCTTTCCA
>NW_022196905.1:38928999-38937459 GCF_008632895.1 Mastomys coucha | reverse complement strand
CAAGGAGAAAGGAATGGATCGATTTGCATTTTTCTACATGTTAACCTCCAGTTGAGCCAGCACCATCGATGCATTTACTCTTAAAGACACAAGATTTCTCCTAATTGATATTTAGTTCTCCCCTGCCCATCTGATACATTCATTCCCTTGTTGTAATAATATGCCTCTTCATTTCTTTTTCTTGCTATACTTAGTTTTGGAGAACAGAAAGGTGAAGATGTATTCCATTTATCTCTCTAGGTTGCCTCCCCACCCTTTCCCATGCTGATCCATCTCCAGATGTTTACACATCTTTGTTTCCAAGATAATTCTTACTTCAAACATCTTAATTATTTCAACCAATGGGGAAAATAGACTCAAGTTGGAGATAAATGGAAGGGTGATGATTAGGAGGAGTGGTTTTATCATCACTTCCTTCTCTAATACCCAATTACTTTATATGTGTTACCAATTACTTTATATGTATTACATAGTTTGAGAACTGTTTCTACAGTGTTCTCTATCCACTGGCTGCCTGAATAGTCCTGTGACCAATTTCTCAAAGACTCCCTGATGGTCAGGACTCTGGAGTAGCAATGTCTTTGTTACCTAATACATGGTTTCTGAGTCACATTTTGCTATGTTTCACATTTTTCCAAAAATAAAAGACTAAGAAATGTAAAGAACATCTGTTTTCTGCCAGGACCCTGATGGATACATTACACACTCTACTCTAGAAAAACTAAAAGCTAACACTCTGGGTCAGACTGAACTGATTTTCATCTCTGCGAACCTGTGCCTCCAAATCTTTAAAATACAAGTGAAAAATGGTAGTGTTTATCCACAGACATTTTTTATTGTTTGAAATTACGTATATGCATATAATGTGTCTTAATCATGTATATCCCACATGTTTTCCCTTCCTATTCTTCCCCTATTTCCACACCACTATTTCCTCCCAGTTCCATGTGTTCTTTTCCTAGACTCACTAGGTCAACATAGTACCACCTCTATGAGCATAGGTATGGGGGAAGCTTCTCTAATGAGGATTGAGAGATGCACTAATTTATGAGCACAAATATAAGTGCTTAATGGACAGGTTCCATTCCTTGTAGTCAAATAATAACAATAGATTCTCTACTAGGGTCTATGATCTAACTGGTTCCAGGTTCTAGGCTTCATTAACAGTGACAAGCATAAATTCCACCTTCTGGAATGGGTCTTAGATTTAACCAGATAGTAGTTGGTTATCCTCATAACATGCATGTCACTATTGCACCAATTAGCATATCTTTCTTGGCCTCTTACTATTCTCCACAGATCTCTGAGGACTAATAGGAAGGTGGACATGAAATGTTAATCACTTGGTTGCATGTAGTAAATATTTACTTGGCTTTCTTTGTAAATCATAAGAGGTCCCAGGATCACACCTGATAGTTTGTTATGCTAATGTAATGATGAGGCTTCCATTGGATCCATTAGTCTATGTGAGGTCAGCCTGATGACCACAGAGGAAGCTACCTAGAGACTGAGGGTAACCACAGTATAGTAGTTTTCCTCTATACTGTGGTAATTCACAGTATAGTAAATTTTCAATTTGCCCTAATAAACTGGAATGAGACAGGAGGAGAACTTCCCAGACTACTGTAAGACACATGTATGAACTCTGTGAGGGAAAGACATTTGTGAGACAAGAGAAATACCATGCTTAGAACGACTCATACACAGAGCCTGCTTCTACTTACATAAATAATGTATCTTAAAATATTTGCTCTTAGTAACAAATTACAGAATTACAGAAAATTGGCTTAAAAAGACCTTCTGGTTAATTTTTACAAAATGGAATATTTTAAATCGAATAATTAGATTTTATTTAAATGCCTTCAACACCAAGATGTGACATATTTTGATGGTAAGTTTATATATTTTCTCATTTCTGTAAAATTTTCCATTGTCACAAAACCACCATATTAGCAATAAAAATTTTTATTAAAGTTATTCCTGCTTGGGTCATTTATGCTATGTTACACAGTAATAATGAAACTTAATTTTGTGGACAAATATTTAAGTGTCTATGAAATTTGGTGTATTGTGTAGATTTTTCTTTTCCTTATGAATCTTAGTCCTCTGGATTAGTAGTTAAATGAATACTAAAAAAAAATGTGAATTATTAACATTGGCTAAAGCTTTTGGCTTCCACAGTAACCAACAAAAAATAGACAAGTGTCTGTCTGAGCCATCTCTGTTAAAGGGAGATATCTTCGACCATTGTAAAGGACTTCTGAAAATGATAACTAAAAATTAAGAATTGATTTCATAGTCTTTCCATGGTGAGTTCAAGGTAATGAGAAACTGAAGGAAGAGAATTATAATCATTGCTTTTATTACTTAGGAAATCATTCTGCACAGAGACTCCTCAATATAAAGAACTCTACCTTGTACTTCCAAGCACCACAGACTTCAAGAGACAAACTTAGATTCTTATTGCTCTCAAACTTGAGGCAACTTCAGGAAACATCGCCACTTGAAATTCAGCACTCCTGGGTGATGCTTTTCTTCAGCCACATCAGTGATAAGGTATTAAGAGTATTGAAAACTCCAAAGAATATGAGATCACTACTGTCTCTTATTAACCTTCATTTGCTTTACTGTATCTCCTACTTTGAAGCCAACTCTTCATGTTCTAAAATATTCAAATTTTTCCAAAATTCATGGAGGTGTTACCTCACTATACTATAATTTGAGTATGAAAATCCACTTTTCAGATGTCAGGAGCCTGTTTTAAATCTTTTGAGTGGAACTAAACTTTGTAAATTATTTCTATTTTACATCAGATTTTTGCCATTCAAACAAGAGGACTTCTCCTGCTTAAAAAAATAATAAATATGCTGAGTGTGGTAGTGCATACCTTTAATCCAAGCATTCAGGAGGCAGAGGCCAGTTCTCTGTAATTATGAGGCCAGTCTGATCTATATATCTAGTCTCAGGACAGTCACATCCATGTAGAGAGAGAGAGACCTTGTCCAAAACAACAACAACAACAATAATTTTTAAAAAGAAAAGAAAAAAATGAAAGAAGAGAAAAAAGACATTAACTAAGTCCAACTAACTGAGTTACTCTGTTTCTACAGATAATAAAATGTTAATATTTGACAAATTAAAGGCTCTTGGAAGCCATATGGGATACTCAAACTTCCGTATACTATAGAATAATTTGGATTCTATTGGCTTTTATGAGTGGTTCCCAAAGTTTTGGAAATATTTGGGTTGACTTTTATATCAAAATCATACCAAAGTTATCAATATCAAATGGGAACAATATCCATAGTAGGAGGTTGTTTTATTGTTGAGTGAAAATTGTCCAAATGCTAGAGCCAAAAAAGAACTCTCTAGGGACATAGATATTGGACTAGGAATTTTATGCTACACTGTATCTATTAAAAGAAAAATTTCAAAGCCATACCTTAAAAAGAATTAATTTTGAAAATGCTAAAGTTGTTTTTTTTTTTAAATAAGAATTTTAATTTAAGAGAGTATGTCTTAAGAATCTATACAGCCTAGCAGAGGATGACCAAGTCAGTCATCAATGGGAGGAGAGACCCTTGGCCCTGTGAAGGTTCTATGCCCCAGTGTAGGGGAATACCAGGACCAGTAAGCAGGAGAGGATAGGGGGGTGAGCGGGGGGGTGGAGGGGAGAGGGAACAGGGGATTATTTAGTTTTTGATTTCTTTTCTTTTCATTTCCTTCTTTCTTTTTTTTGGGGGGGGAGGGGAACCTGGGAAAGGAGATATTGTAAATAAAGAAAACATCTAATTAAAAAAAGAAAAATAATAATCTATACAGCTTAGTTAATTGAAACAGGAAAAATACTAAATAATACTCATATTTTGCCACTAAGAAGTTGTAGGCATTGCCACAACATGGCTTCTACAGAAGCACCATAATTGTAAAATAAGGAATAAGATTCAGTTATTACTAAAAAATGCACAAAATCCTGATTTCTTACAAATCTGACCCCCATCATACTTGATACATAAAAGAGAGATAATTTGACTGGAAAAACATAAAATAATAGAGTATTTTATGACTTGTGCAATAAAATTGTCTACTTAACAAGCTAAAACAGGTCTAGCACTTAAATCATAGGACAAATACAAATATTAGCCACAAATAACAGGTACAACAATTTCAACAAAAAAGACCAGTCCTTCTTAAAAATTAAAACAAACCACTTTATATGACATTGTGGCTACAAAGTCAAACTGGTCAAAATAAAAACTAAAATAAATTCCTCCAAATATTAAAAGAATACTTAATGTTGTAGAAATGGGTGTGTCATTATGAAAACATAACTAATCTGATTCAGAGAATGTAAATGCTATGTCAGATATGGAGGGTAAGGGGAAAAAAACAACAAACCCAGGTCATGATGGGTAATAAAATTAATATGATCAGGGTGATATTTTCTTTAATGGCTTTATCAACTATTCTTTTCTCTTAAAGACTGTTCTGTTCACTACTGAGTCCCATATTGATTATATCCAAGTGATGAACTTCCTAGCATCGTGTGCACAAAATGTGATACATGATCAATTGGGGGAACTGTGACCTGAAGTTGTCAAGGGAAAAGCTCAACCTACGTTAAAGGTCTTGCAAGGTTCATTTGGCTGAACCTTGTGATTGGGGAATTGGAATGTTACAGATTTTGAGCCAAATTATTCTTTGCTATCTTTGGTACCCCCTTTTAAATGCTCATTGGCCATTTCTGCTTTTCAACTGTCAGATTAAAACTTTGGAATATGTGAACTTAACATAGCACTAGCTTCTTCAAACCCCAAAGCTAACATCTAAAACCCACTTTACTTTGCTTCAGAACAAATGATTTCTTATTCCCTTTGAGGTGATAATTGTGTTTAAGCCTTATGTTGAATTGGCAGAAGACTCCAATCTTGCACTGTGTACAACTCTGGGTAGCTTCACATGCTATAACTTTCTTGCAAATTGTCTTACCAAATGTAGATTTAAGGAGTGAATGAAAAAAATATATGGGAAGTCAGCACAGCTACCAGTTAGTGCAGGCTGGGAAATATAGTTGTGTGTATGGGCTCCTTAGACCTTAAAACTGCTTTTGGGTTTTATTTGACTTGGTTAACAAGTTTTCTTCTGAACTCAAATACTGTATTTGATTTGAGACCAAGGGCAAGTTTTAGATACAAACCTAGAAAGTTGGAATGTGATGAATATAATAATAAAATTCCAATTTTGTAGGTTTGAGAGATTTATAATTCCAGAACTTTCATTTGAAAGATCATTTCCACATTGAATCCTACATACTGCCAGGACAGTCCACTGAGGCAGATGGACTATGGGGTCAGGAAGACCTTGGCAGACTACTGAGCTCTTCATCCTTTTGCTGTGAGAAGTCCTGTTTCCCTCACACCTCCTGTGCAAAAATCCCAATTCTGGGACTGTGGATGATCCCTGGTTATTCTACTTTGCACTCTGCTGAAGGGGTTCACAGGACATGGAACTTATAGTTTTAAGTTTGGTTTAAGATTTTCCTGACATGAAGGTCTTTCCTTGACTAAGTCAAGAAAGTTCCAGGTGAATAGGAATGAGTTGATCAGTCCAGGATTCCATGACTCCAGTTCTTGGCATCAGGAATCTAGAGAAGGCAATGGTCATAATGACAATCAACATTGGCTTGGAAGTTGGTACAACAAAAGCACCAAAGGCTTGCTAGCAAATTACACCTTTTCACTGAGAGTCAAAAGTTGACTTGGAGCCTTGGCAAACCACTTAGAAAATGACAATGACCAATGAACCCAGAGAAGACCAAGAGTGTACAACACATTATCATAGTGAGTTGTGTCTAAGGAGCAATCAGTGGGTCCCCTCTGCTGGTGGGACATAGCGCGGACAAGGAATCATTTCAGTTCTGATAGCCCTTGGCTTCAGATCCTGAGTCTGCAAAACCTCATGACTTTCCATGCTGCCCCGGTAAACAGCTGAGATTCCTTCTTTTCATCTTCAAATTTTCATGTTCATAATAAAATCCATTCTAAAGTTAAAGGAAACAAGTCTTTCCATCTTGTAAAACAGAAGGCTTTGTAGACCATCTACCTAAACGTACTGGTGATCTTTAAGGAGGAAAGATTATTCTAAACATGCTCTAGAAAGTAAATTAAAAGTTGACAGTAAATATGGCTTTACACTATCTTGGATATTGTTTTCTGAGATAGGGTCTCACTATGTAGCTCAGGCTGACCTGAAATTCACCATCCTCCTGCTTCAGCCTTCCAAGTGCATGTTGAAATTATGATCGTATGCTACCTATCATATGATACCATATGCATACCCAAGAGGGCACTATGGGTTTTCTAAAAATTATTTTCTTTGGCTTTACCTAGTGTAGATCTAAGAATAAGGGGTCACTTGTTTACTTCATGTCTACTATGTATTAGGTGCTTGACATAGATCATTGCATACACTTTTGGCTTCTTAAACATATCATACTTTTTTTAGCTCACATAGTAAGTGAACTTCACTTGGTAGGTAGGTAACTTCACCTTGATTTCCTATGAGTGGGTTTACATTCCAATTAGCCTTAGTACAATGACATTAGACTATAACAGCATATAAGTATTGAGTGACCCTTGGGGCCAAGAGAAGTCTGTGACAATAATTGACAATTCCTTTTAAAGATTGGTAGACATGTTGGTAGACAGTGGGCTCTGTGGTCTATTTACACATCCAGCAACAAATTTGTCTCCTGTCATCTCCATCTGTCTCCTCACCTTGGTTGCATTTGTCATGTGATTATTACCTTTATTTCTTCAGCATATTTTCACTGATAGAATGGTAGTCAATCTTTTCATAACAACATAGGAAATGCAGGTTCTGATAATGAAAAGAAAAAAGTTTCAATGTCACACACTGAGAATTCTGCAAGATTTATTGCAAGAACACCATGAACTGTACAACATGAAGAAGAGAGCATTGTAGGATGCAAAGAACTCCACAGGCATACCAACTTGGGAAAGAGTAGTATATTTTAAACCTATGTGCCCATTAGCTGACTATGTGACTCATGGACTGGTTGCTGACCTTCTCCAGGCTTCTGTTAACCAATTTATCTATATCCACTGTATCCTTCATTGTGAAACTTGGTATTTGCTGTGGATTAAAACTACATATCTCCTCTCCTTTCTTTTCTCCTCAACACCATCACCTATCTTGATCAGAGTCATGATAGATGTCTCAGAGAACCCCTTGTTCAGAAGTGTTCCTTTATCCCTCCGGCAAGGGTAAAGTTTCTCTTCTAGGTACTTCTCTAGCATCTTGCTCATTTCCTATCCCATTTATTGCTCTCTTTTCTTCTACCAGAAGGCAGATATTTATTCTCAGAACCCTGCAGCTCAAAAGTATCAGGTGCAACGTAGACATTCAATAACTTCCAGCAAAATCAGTTAACTCATACATGTTTAAAGCTCACAGCCATAAGCAGTACCCAGAAGCACACCAAACAGGTATAATTATAGTCTTGCTTGTTGAGTGGATCGTACCCACCAGATCTTCCTCGACACATCTGTATTATATTGTGTAATTTTCACAGTGGTTCTGTGTGGAGGACATCCTCTTTTCCACCCAAGAGGCTGGCAGAGAAGGTATATCACTTTCCCAAGTCAGAGCAGGGATCCAAAGCCTGCATTTTTATGGAGTTCTGCTTTGGATCTAGTAAAAAATCAGAGAAGGGAAAAACAAGAGGACCTCCTTCATTCCCTTCCTTCAAGAGGAAAGGGATGAGGTCACATAGGCCTGGAGCAAGTCACCAGCCTGGATTCAGACTCCTTTGTAGGCCAGCTGCTGGCTGCAGGCCTGACTCTGTGAGCTTCCCTCAGCCTGCATGGAAATCAAGGCCTGGAACTTGATTTTGTTTGTCAGCATTTCTAGTTCTGCCCATGCAACCTTCCTTGGGAATCTGGAGTAGAACCAGCACTGTTTTTCACAATCCAGTTTCTCCCATTACTGAGGGATGGAGCAAGCTCGTTTCATGTGCTGTTTTTCCAAGGGCTTTTGTGCTCCCCCTTGGCGGGCCTCTTTCCCTTCTCTCAGTAAGGTTGAATTCCCTGATGGTAATCCTAATTATAAGCATATGGTGTTGCTCTCAGCTACCACCGACTTGCAAAAGACAAAAAATAGAAAGCCCGCCCTCCCCCCCTTTTTGGAATACATTCTGTCAAGGGGCAGTTTCGGTGGACAGAAAAGTGATTGTCAAACACATTCTTGGAGCAGATTTGCATGCTAAGCACAAGTTCGAACCAGGTAGCCATGTCAAGCAATTACTGCCTCAGCAGAACTCTGTTTTATAGCTTAATGTGATGGTCACAGGATTTGAATCTCAGAGACTTGTTGGCTTGTCAAATGCTAATAGGGAATTCAAAAGTATCCCATGATCTTTCGCAAATCAGGCCAGGAACT
>NW_022196905.1:38873964-38928989 GCF_008632895.1 Mastomys coucha | reverse complement strand
AATCAAACATTTATGTAAACAGTAATGATTTATTTAACTCACTGTAGCCTGCTTCAGATTCCTCCTTCTCTTAGTGCACATTAAGAAATAAGCTGCCCAAGCTTGAGTTACTCCCAGAATTCTTCAGTGGTAAGGGGAGAGGGGTGTGGGTGGGGTCACAGAAGTGATACTTAGTAAATGTATGGTGATTTTTGCTCAGTCAACCTAGCATTCTTTCTCACACCCTCTTCCATAATTCCCACATCATACAAAACTAGGGATTAGATGTCTCAAACACCCGCCACCCCAACACACACAATATACCTGTTTATCATGACTCAAGTGTGCTAAGGAGTGAAAAATAGCTCGTGTTAGATAGCTTTCTGTTATTATAACAAATACCTGAAGAAATCCACTTATAAAGACGAAAAGCTGCGTGTCATGTTGGTAGTGAGATACCAAGTAAAACCATAGACCTCCTGACCAAGAGGTAACAAAGAAAAGGAGGGCAAAGCCATAGTAATCTCCAGTCAAGCCACGCCCCCCAGTAGGCCACACCTCTTAGGGCTTCCTTCCTACTTCCCAAGCCTCACTCTAACACGTGGGCCTTTGGGAGACACGCACGGTGAAGCACACGCTGGTACGCTGGTACGTTTGTGGTAGGTTGAGGCCTTCAATGCTACCTCTCTGGTCTTTGCTGCCCAGGTTTCAGCAATTGCCGAACATTGTTACTCTGATCTTTGGAGTCTGTCATGCAGCTTCTGGATTGCTAGTTATGTGTCAGGTCATTCAGTATGTTTTATGGAAAGGCAGCTTAATAATAGTTTTCTTTTCTTATTTCTGACAGAATTATACTTTGTTGAAGGAGAAAGGGACCTTTGAAACCATGTCGACTGCTAAGTTCTCTAAATTTGAAATTTCTAAACAATTTTATTTTTCTATTTTTTTTTTTTTTTTTTTTTTTTTTTTTTTTTTTTGCTTTTCATATTAGCTTGCAAACATTTTAAAAAGAAGGCATTTAAGGGCATCACTTTTGCACAAAGTGAACAGAATCATTTCAGCCTAAGAAAATAGTATTCTAAAGGCAAACCGTTAAGTGTCTTGATAAGTTGATCGCAGTTTTTTTCCCTGTATTTGTAGGCAGATCTGAGCTGGAGTCTTTTTCTGATTAAATTCTCTTGCAAGCATATCACTGTACAGGAAAACATACTGTACTTCATCTACTGTTACCACATACCAAACAACATAAAGACTGTGCCTACTTGGGGAGGGTGTGAGGTATGACTACTTCTCTGACCAGCAAGCAAATTGACAGCTCTAAAAAAGTGAGAATAAACTAGGTGACCACCAAGATAGTGTATGCCGACACTATCTACCTGCTAGGCTGAGGGTCCCATTCTCTAGACTGACTACTCTCTCTGCCTTCTGACACCGGCTCTAAGCCTTGATCTGCTTTTATGTGTTTCCGACAACCCTCTAAAATCTGGGGCTCCCACTACTTCTTCCTTAGGTTTGGGTAATTGGCTACAGTGGCTCTTAGAAATAAGGAGAATATGCTTACTGGTTTGTTATAAAGGATATTTTTAAATATAAAGAAGGCTAGATGAAGAGATAAATGGAGAAGCCTGCCTGGCTCTCCAAGCACAGATGTTCCTGTCTTACATGACTTTAGGGAGAGTCTGCCTCTAAGTATGTAGATGCATTTGTTTCTCTATCCTGAAAGCCCCCATGTGTTTATCTTCCCTAAGTCTCCAGAAATGATTGACTAAATCCATTGGCCTTGGATGATCAACTTACCCTAAGGTTTGTACTTTTTTGTTCTCAGAGGTTGGGTAATCCTGCTGAAAGCTCCAACTTTCTTGTTTTCTTCTGGTCTTTACAGTGGTCAGCCCCCATCTTGCTTGACAGGTACCTCATGGCTGCTAGACAGTCAACCCCATAGCTTAGAAGAAGAGATTATCACTTTACCTTGGAGAATCCAAAGGTTTTAGAAGTTACATGCCGGGAAATGAGGATGAACACACTTCCCCACCCTATTCCCTACCATACACACATCTGCTACAATATCACTGTAACTACCCCAGACTTGATTCAAGTCAGAGCAAAGACTAGAACCCAGTTCTCTTTCTTTCTGGCCCAAGGGGTTCTCCACATCAAGCAGTGATATGTGGGACCAAGTCACTTTTGCAGTGATGGGGCTGTCTTAGGTATTGAGATGTGTTTAGCAATATTTTTGATCTCAACCCACTAAATACCTGGAGTTCTCCCAAGCCATGAAAAGAAAGAATGTCTGCAAGCAGCCAGATGTTCCCAGGTTGAGAACTGATGCTCTGCTCTATAGAAGTTTCTCTCATCCTAAGCTACATATGGATTTTTTTTTTCACTTCTGTCACTGATGAGAAAATAGTAAAAGCAGAAATATTAAAATCAACTACCTTTTAGCTGAGGAAGACTTTTAGGGATAGATAATGGGAAAAAAGTAATGCAGAATGACTGTGTGGAACATCTATCTTGGGTGTGCCCATAAGAGGAATATTGGGAAATCAGTTCACAGAACCCTGCCAAATGAGTTAATGTAATTTAACTATAACTGCCCCTCCTTTTATTTTTTAAGAATGTATATATACATTATATATATATATATATATATATATATATATATATATATATATATATATCATCTCTGAGACTCAAAGATATCAAAGTCACCTACCTAGGAAGCAGATGGTTAGCCAGACCTACTTAATGATTCCTACGCTGTTGCTTTTCCAGGTGAGACACATGTCTGAGTTTCATCACACATCATCAGCTTAGCTTGAGATGGCTAGATCTGTAGACTGTGCTTATGAATGAGATTTTTTCAGAAGATCAATGAGGTTTAGGACCCCATGAACACTACGACTTTGAGATCCCTAAAGAGGCTTCCAGAATACCGTATGGATTTTCCACTTCTGTTCTGGGGACAATTTTCTCTATCTGGGCACCTTCCTCCCATGCCCAGTAACTCATAGGAACCCATGTTCCCAGTCTATCCATCACATTCACCACTTGATATCTTACATCCATATACAACTTACCAGGTGGGTTTTGTTCTTTGAGATCTAATCCGTGTGCTTTTTCCCTATGGTATCCTCCTCTGCTCGACCAGACTTTCTGCAATACCCTTTGCTCCTCACACAGCTGAGTCTTTACCCCGTGCATACTTACTAGCCTTGCTGTGAAACTGTACATTTGTTTTATTTCCAAATACGGATTCCTGAGGACAAGAACCTGAGTCTCATCTTGGAGCTGCACCTCCTAGTTGTGCCTTCTCGACTGTGCCATTAAGCTCTCCAGATACCCAGTTTCCTCACATTAAAGAAAAAGGATTAAGACATTCTCCTTATTGGTGGCTGTAAGGATCAAACAGAAGGACAGAAAGAAGACTTTAATAAATGGCAAAGCTCAGCACAGATGTTTCCATCATGATCATCATTACAATCATGAAAATCCACACACTCTCTGTATAATGTTGCCATCAAATATTTTCAGATTAATTGATTGGAGACCACTGAGGGCATGCAGTGTCCTTAGTCTCTTTGCCCTGGACTGCTAGGAAGTTAGGATTCTCCTGGGCAGATAGGAACATAGGGTGTTGTAACAGGTAGAATTCTACATTGACACTCAAGGAATCACACCTCTGTATAACCTTCTCTTTGTGAGTACAGTTGGGATCTGTCTTGCTCCAAGCCAATAGGGCAAACAAGACAAAGCTGATAGGGTTTACTTCTGAACATTACACCTTGGGAAATGAAATTTCGCTACTCTCCTATGGACTTTGAGCTGACACATTGTACGAGGGAAGACAGAAGGAGGGGACTAACTGCAGGGAGCTCACTTTACTTTACTGTCTCAACTTCCAGGGGCCATCTGAAAGAACCCAGCAGTATGGGTCTCCCAGCCAGACGCCAGAAGTATTTTTATGTCCTTAAAAGCAGAGTGCTGATGGTACTGCCATAGGAACAGGTCCAGCCAACAGATTCCTGATCCAGCCTGCTTTGCCAATTTCCTATCATAAGGATAGCCGTGCTATTGGAGATGGTGGTTGGTGGCAGTGCCCATTTGTTGGATCAGTGTTTACACCCATGCAACTGTGTTATAAATACTGTTATTCTTAGTTCAGTTAGAGTTGGTGATAGGTCTTGATTCAGTGTTGAGAGGGGTGTGGGAGGAGAATATGAAATGATGCTCAAAGGCATTTTTGTTGGTGGAAATACTTAAAAGCAGATGGTGAAAAGTATATCCAGAGCTGTTTAAAATGTGCGTCCGGTCAAAACACTTCTTAAAGTCATAGTGCACAGCTGCTCAGAGAAGACAAAGGAGAAGGAAGGGTTAGCTACCTCAGGGAGTCGCAGAGGTTGAAGGAGTCTGCAAGTCCAGGTTGATGGCAGCTGTGGACAAACTGAAGGGAAACAAATTTAAGGAGAACAGAATGCTGACAAGAACATCAGAAAAGGCCGATTGCTTCTGAGAACTCTGGGAATGTAAGGGAACATAGGATGGCCTCTCATTAAGGATGCTGCTGACAGCTGCACACGGCCTCCAGTCACCACAGTGGTATCAATGTCAGATGCCTGAACAAGTAGGATTCCTTTGTTCATGTGTTTTCTATTTTTGTCTTGGAACCTGAAGAAAAGATAGGTTCTCCAGGCCAAGGGTCTAGACTTGGAGTTGAGTGAAGACATTGGGAATCAATGAATAGACCCATGAAGACCAAAAGATATCAGGACATTTTATTTCTGACAACAATGAGATAGCAAAGCTGTATGGACTTCAGGTATCCAGGAGTTAGTGTTAGATAACAGTTTGTATCTTCTACAGGCTAACAACCAGTTGAGCCAGCACCATTTGTTGAAAATTCTGTCTTTTTTTCCACTGAATGGTTTTAGCTCCTTTGTCAAAGATCAAGTGGTTGTAGGTTTGTGGGTTCATTTCTGGGTCTTCAATTCTATTTCATTGATCTACCTGCCTATACAATCCACAAACCATAAGAAACTCAAGAAAAAGGAAAACCAAAGTGTGAATACTTCATTCCTTCCTAAAAGAGGGAACAAAATACCCATGGAAGGAGTTGTAGAGACAAACTATGGAGCAGAGAATGAAGGAAGGACAATTCAGAGACTGTTCCACCTGGGAATCCTTCCCATATTCAATCATCAAACTAGACCCTATTGTGGATGCCAGCAAGTGCTGGATGACAGGAGCCTGGCAGAGCTGTCTCCTGAGAGGCTCTGACAGTACCCGACTAATATAGAAGTACAGGCTCACAGCCATCCACTGGACTGACTACAGGGTCCCCAATGAAGGATGTAGAGAAAGGATCCAAGGAGCTGAAGGGTTTGCAGCCCCTTAGGACGAACAACAATATGAACTAACTAGTACCCTCAGAGTTCTCAGGGACTAAACCACCAACCAAAAATTATACATTGTGAGACTCATGGCTCCAGCAGCATTTGTATAGCAGAGGATGGCCAAGTTGGTCATCAATGGGAGGAGATGCCCTTGGCCTTGTGAAGGTTCTGTGCCCCAATGTAGGGGAATGCCAGGGCCAGTAAGCAGGAGAGGGTGGGTGGTGAGTGGGGGGTGTAGGGAACAGGGATTTGAAAAAAAAAAAAAAAACAAAAATAAATATATTGAGTGGTATCACTGGTGATTTCAAAGACCAGATAGTGTGAGGTGACTGTGCTAGTTATGTTTGTCAAGAAGCAGGATTGAGGTTTGTGGGTATCCAGCTATACACCATTTGACTTCTTGTTTTTGTTTTGTTTCGAGATACAGTTAATGTACCTAGGGCAGATTTGACACCACTAGGTAGTACCAAGAATGACCATGAACTCCCGACCCTCCTGCCTCCATCTTCTGATATTTGGGACTATAGGTAAGGACCCCATGCCTAAGGTATGCTTTGCTGAAGATCAAACCCAAGATTCCATAGCATGCCAGGCAAGTGTTCTACCCACTAAGCCATATCCCAGCCCCCATTAGCATCTTTACTAGTTCATCCTATACATTTGCAAATGCATGAAGTAAGAAAAATGACAACACATAGGAGAGATGCTGACAGATCGACTCTCATCTGATCAGTTTCCCACTCTTGACTTTAACTGACCAACTTGCTAACTCATTTAACATGTTGAGCATGTACTTTCTGATAGATGCTCTTTCATTTCAGCTCAAAGCCTATAATGGGAATCTGTCATACCTTTTCCTCCTTGATCACCCTCCCCTGAATTCACACTTGGAGCCACTTTGAGTTGTTACAATGAAGACCACACTCCTAAGCACAGCCTGTAATAAGGGATAGACACAGAGACTACTGTCACTTCCTCTATAGTCACTGAGGCTTACCTGTCTTTCATGTGTTGTATCCTTTGCACACCTGGACTGTTGAAAGTGGTTTGTTTGTGTGTTGGTTGGTTGGTTGGTTGGTTGGTTGGTTGGTTGGTTGGCTGGTTTATATGAGATAATGTTTACTTGGAAGTACAGGTTGACCTGGAGCGTACTTTGTAGCCCAAGCTAGCCTTGTGTCACTCCTTCTCTCTCAGCTTCCCAAGTACTGGGATTATGGGCTTAAGTTCTCACACCCTGCTATATGTAACTAACTGGTAAGTATAGCACCGTCCACTTGAGCTGAACTCAATTAACTCTTATTAGTCAACCTGCAGCTCCCAGTAAAGTAGACAGAAGTTGAATTTAACAACAGTATTTGGATATAAAACATAACACATTATTTCCTTTAATATCAGGGAGATGGAAATGTCCTTTTCACTCAGTCTTCTTGGTGACATCACATCTCTACCATGAAGCTCACTTTCCCAACTAAGCATGTCCTTTCCTTCATAATGTGCTTTTGGGGCACAGGAGTGCAGTACTGGGGCTGTTTCTGCTCCCGCGGTCCACTGCCCAGATACTCACAGGTCCTGGTACCACTTTCTGGAACTACAGAGGAGAAATGCTGTAAGGAGTAGCCCACCACATCTCTCTACCCAAAGGGCTTTGCTCCCTCCTGACAGGAATGCTCAGCTTCTGCTTTCCCAATCCCCTTCCTGGGCCCCAGCATCTGTGACAACTCATAAATAAGTTTCTGGAGACACAGAGAGTAGAAGGAGGAAGGATTGTTAATGTCATTGTTTCTTAGTAACTCTGTCAGCTATCTCAGCAAACAAAAAAATCTACCAACCAATCCATAATGTTTCTATTTCTTTAGATTTAAGTATTCATTATTCTGAGAAATTTATCCATGAGTCCTATATTTATTTCTACTTTCCTCTTCACCCACCAACTCTTTATATATCCCTAATTTCCTTTCAAATTCATGAATCTTCTTTTATAATTATAAAACACATACACACTACTGAGTCCATTTAGTGTTGCTTCTCAGCATATGTGCTTAGGGCTGACTCCTTGAAACTGAATAACCTATCACACTTGTCCCTGGAGGGGGTACTGATTCTTTCTCCCCCACTTTCTCTGTAGCCATTAATTGCCTGTAGCTATTCATTTAAACAGTAGGACCTTGGGAAATTTCTTCCGTTCAAATTGGCTTGTTGACTGGTATAGTTATTAGGCAATCATATTGTTGAGATTTCATGGGGGCAGCATCTCTGGAGTGTCTAGAAGAAATTCACAGTGATCCTCATCCTCTGGTTCTCTCCCTACTTGAAAGGGTCTTAGATATAATTAACCAGTGGTACACACCTCCCCAATATAAAAGTGCCACTATTACATCTTCTGAAATACCTTGCTTGGCTGGTCATTGTGACTCATAGGCCTCACAGCTGGGAAGGACTATCGATTGCTTTTCTGCCTTGGCAGCTTGCAGAGTTCGTTCTGGTGGTGTTGGAGCTAGTTCTGGAGGAGGAGGTGGCTTCCAGGTCAATTCGAGCTTGATTTCTTCAAATCCTGTATCTAAAACTCATCAATAAGTCTAACCATCAAGTTCTGGGAGGTAACTATGAGCAATGTAAATAGGCCTTACTATTTTAGGAGTCCCTTGGAAACCCACCACAACCTCTAACACCAACTCGAAGGGAGTTTTCCTGTTCCTGGCACTAGGGGTTTTGTTAAGTAATCTATGGCTTTTGGGAGGAGTATAATCATTGTGTGTGTGTCATAACTCTCCAGCCTCTCTTTTTGTGGCTTGTGTGTGTGTGTGTGTGTGTGTGTGTGTGTGTGTAAACTTATAAAATAATATGTTTCAAACACATTTATTTCAAACATCCTTGGGTTGTCTCTCTCTCACCTTTGTTTTACCTTTCTCCCCTTAGTTTCCCCATTTCCTACATTTTCCCCTTTATAGCATCTGTATCCTACTATCCACCTTCTACAGCTCTTTCTTTTCTGACCCCGCCCCTCCACAGTCCCTTTCCAGTTTCCTGGCTTCTGTGGCTATTACTGCTTATATACTCAAGTCTAAAAGATTAAGAGCTAGGATCTGCACATAAGAGAGAACATAAGAAATTTGGCTTTCTGGGTCTAAGTTACCTCATTTAGTATAATGTTTTCCATTTCTACCTTGAATTTCATGATGTCCCTTATCTTCACAGCCAACAGAGATTTGCATCCAATAGTCAAGTCTTTCTGCTACTTCCAGCAACTGTAAGACACAGCTCAAACCAAACTTCTGAGCTAGAATTGCTCAGGGCATTGATTTTAAAATCTGAAGGAACATGCCATGCTCTGAATGTGAGCTGTCCACACACAGCTCATGTCTTAAATTCTTGGTCCCTGGCTGGATGGGAGGTTTTAGACACTTTAGAAAATGAGGCTTAGCTATTGAAATTAGGACCTTGGGAGTAGATCTTTGGGGATAGCTTGTCTTTGACCTTTCATATTTTGTGGTCTCCTTCCTGTCTGCCATGAAGTGAACTGCTGTATTCCCCAACATAATCCAATCAGATCATGTTCTGCCTAAGCATATGGGCCAAGCAACCACGTCTTGAGCACTCTGAAGTCACGAGTAAAAATAAATCCTTCCTCTTGGGTTGTTGCAGTCAGGTACTTTGTCATGGCAATAACAAAGTAACTGATAAGATGAAAAGGCTTATGGGTTTTAAATTAAACTCCACTCTGGAAGTATTTATATACACAAATACCTAGGTTTGTATACACATCTTCTAGAAACATATACCATGAGCCACAAGTGTTACTTTTTAGAGGAAAATCTGTGAAATAAAGGTGTTCATGCATACTCTATGTATCTTTTGATTTTTTTCAGTGCAGGCATGCAATACTTTTCCATTAAAACTTGATTGGTTTAAAAAATATATGCAAGTGATTATTTTCCCTTATATAATTTGCAATAACAAGATATAACCAAATGGAAAATTGAAGTATTTTAAATGGTTTTAATTAAAGTGTTGTCTACTATGCGCCCTCAAATTAGTGTCCATGTGTTGTTGCATTTATCCTTCACAATGACCCTGCAAGGTGGACACCATTACATTTATTTTACAGATCATAAAACTGAGACCAATAAGATTAACAACCTGGCCCCAAATTACATGGACATAAACAGCAAAACTCAGGTTAAGATCTGGATCTGCTGAGCTTAAAAGTGTATGGCTTTAAAAAAAAATCATAGTGCTTCCTTTCAGCATAGGAAGAGAATAGAGGCGATGCAGTTGGTCTTCAATATTGTCTGTGAGGTGTCGTATGAAGTCACTTCAGAATGGGAAATAAAAAGTACAGATCACTCCTTCTAGGCAAAACATGGGATCAGGTTTCTCTTTTGTTAACTCACCAACATACAATTTTTTTATTTTTTATTTTTTTGCCTAGCTTTGTTTAAAGATGCAGCTTTAAGCAATGATCTATTTTATTTTATGCACATGTAGATGCCTGAGGGTAGGTATGTTCTCTATGTGCATGTGGTAGCCCACAGAAGTCAAGAGCCCCTTGTAACTAGTGGTAGATGGTTGTGAAGCAGCATGTATTGGGAATGGAACCTGGGTCTTTGCAAGAGAAGTAATTGTTCATAACCACTGAGCTATCTCTCTATTCCCCTTTTTAAAAAAAAACACCCTTTTCAGCTATGGTTCTCAGTCTTCTGAAAGCTGCCACCCTTTAATACAGTTTCTCAATTTTTTGTGATCCCCCCATTGTAATTTTGCTACCATAACAAATTATAATGAAAATATCTATGTTTTCTAATAGTTTTAGGTGACCCTTGTGAAAGTGTAGTTTGACCCCCCCCCAAGGGGTTACAACCCACAGGTAGAGAACTGATGCCTTAAAGACATATTGTTGGTTATTGACATATTACTTTAACACATACACTTTCTCTTTACAGTGCATGTAATTTCTATACTAGTTAGCCCATAGACAATGTGCAACTCTTCTAGCCTGCCCAGAGACAATGTGTATTTTTACTAGCCAACCCATAGACAATGTGCTCTCTCCTAGCCTGCCCTTAGGCAATATGTATTTATACTAGCTGGCCTATAAGCAATGTGCCTGAGGTCGATTTTAAATAGCATACTTCTAACAAAGAAAAAAGTAATTGAAAGTAATTATACTAAATAGACCGAAAAAGACATTTACTCATGATACAAGAGCAGAGGCACCAAGGCAAAGCATCACTTCACCGGAGCATGACTGGAAATGTGCACACCTAGACTCAAATGTTTTGCTACTCTGCACAGGTCCTTAAGTGACCATGATAGTACCACAAGAATGGATTTGTCAATTTGGTTCAGCCTGGGATCACATAAGAAGATATTCGAGTTGAGGGATAATATCAAATTAGCTCATGGGCATACATGTAAAATAACATCTTAATTACTAATTGATTTATAAAAACCCAACCCATTGCACCATCCCTGGACATGTGTTCTTAGGATGAATAAGAAAATTAGGTGAGGGGACCATTAAGCCACATCCCTGAACCTGAACGATAAGCTTCATCTTTTTTTAAAAAACTTATTCCTCAAAGATGGATATGGCCTAAAAGTGTAAGCTAGATAAGTGCTTTCCTCCCCTGAGTAGAACTTGCATGGAAAGATTCTTCATTTTCTTCTGTCTTGATCCCTGTTGCTTCAATAGTCCTTGCCTTAAGTACACTTTCCCTACATATTCTGTTTAGCACGTGAGGAGGTGAGTGCAAGTACTCAAACATAGAGGCTGTCTCAACGGCTCTCTAACATTGATGCTGGGACTTTGTTCTGTGCATTAAACATTCGAACTGACCACTGGAAGAGAGAGTCAGCAAGGCTGTGCTGGGGGGAACTTTGATGCAGACTTGTAAAGATTAAGCTTAGTGCTAAAACCACTGACGTTTGAATAGCCTCAACAAGAAAGCAAGATGGCTGTGAGAAACACTCGTTGGTACTTTTATTCTGGAAATGTGAACACCCATAGTAATAAGTCTTTAAAAAAATGTAGATTTGCTTGGATTTGTGGTGTGTGTGTGTGTGTGTGTGTGTGTGTGTGTGTGTGTATGTGTGTGTGTGTGTGTGTGTGTGTGTGTGTGTGCAAATAGTGCTCATTAAATAACAACACACATCTGCTTGGTCCTCCCATTTGAAAGTGAGTGGGTCATAGTGAATGAAAGGCCAAGTTTAATTATCAATGCATCATAAACATTTTTTCTGGATAAACTCTGCTTGCACTGGAGTACAGTTAGAATTGCTTGCTTCAACTTTTGCAGTCCATCTACTTTCCTGTACCACCTTCCAGGTACTCCTGAAATTCATCTCGCTCTTTTCTTGTCTCTCTTCCACCCAAAGACCAGAGAGACTTGGCTCAAAAACAAACCCAACTGCCATCTTTCCTTTTTGATTCCCATCAGCTTTCCCTATATATTCCCTACATATTCTGGACATCTTATGGTCCTTTTGGATAGAGTCTACACTCCTTGTGTAGCTTACTCTCCAAGAAAGAAGATACTCGAACATGAGATGATAGTGTTGAAGTGAGCTGAGGGTAGAATGTGGGAGTTCGTTGGTATTATTTCTACTTTTGCCTGTGTTTGAGAACAAAAGTAGAGAATGGCTGTTCTGGTATACTTTGAATATATAATGTCCTGCAGAGCTTCTTGATGAATGCTTGCCTCTCAGGTTCTGCTGTTATTTTTAGGAGAGTGTGGAAGTCCAGTGGGGACTATCTAGAAGAACTAGATCACTTGGGGGCATGTTGGTCTAGCCACACAATCCCTGGCCATTTCCTGGTCAACCATGAAAGGAACAGCCCTCTTCTACTTTCTTCTCATGTACTTTCTTCTCAAATGTGTGGGGCCCAACAAGTCTCTAAAACTGTGAACCAAAATAAACCCTCCTATTAGTTATATCTTCAAGTGTTTCTGTTACAACAATGCAAAAGAAAACAACTACAGCATGCCTGCTAAAGTTTGAGTTTGAGTCCCCACAAGGCAGGTACAACCAGGAGAAGCAGCATGTGCAGCCAGCCCCTTTTATGGGATACTTGGCAGTGTGCTAATCAAAGACCTTTTACAATCTCCTGGTTCTACTGATACTTGGTTGTGTTGGCCTTCACAGTTAATGTTAGCATTATCAACACAGCTATCAGCTTATGTACTCATAGCACATCAAAACTATATTTTAATCTGTGTAACAAAGCTGGAAAGACGTAGTGGTACTGGTTTGGGACCACTGTGGAACAGGGTATCTGGAGTCTGATGTGAGAACTCTAGAAGATAAGTATGGAAAAGGGACACAAGTTTCACAGTGTAGTTTATGATTGGATGAACAAGAATACTGGATGGAAGAATTTCTCATCCATGAAATTAGAGTCAGGAGGAAGGATTTTGTAATTTTCTAGCTACCTTCTGGAAATAGCTAGAAAACAGTAGCAACAAGAAGGCTTTATGTACATTGTATGTTCTAGCATCTGGTCACAACATTGAACTAGAACCTCCCACCCCACCCACTGCATCACTCCACATGGCTAGCACAACAAAGAGTACTCACAATCTAATCGGAAAAGTCTCTGTTTTCAGTGAACAGCAGTAAATGCAGAGGCTAATGGCAGCCAAAGACGCTGAGAATAAGTGATGGGTGCATGCTCAGCCCTAAATAAGCTATTTCTATCATTATTTTTAAGGCTCAGGAAATGTTGTGGCATAAGGCTAAAAAGAATATAAGAACCAGATGGTAGGAAGGAAAGTCCTGTCTGGTCTGTCCAGACATCGCCAACATAATTCTGAACTCACAGTAGCATCCAGTACTTATGCTGGGACTGAACATGTCAGGTCTCAATGTTCAATCATGGGTGGGAGAGGGGCTCTGAACCCTTGTCCTTACTTCTGAGCTATTATGTATTTCTAGGTTCTGGGAGAAGGGGGGGGCATTGTCTTCAGTTGTGTGCCCACTGCTGAACCAGGCACCATGGATAGTTCCAAACCCAAGACCATACAAATGACTTTGGTCAAACTTAGGGACCCAAACAAAATGAAAATATGTGACTATGAGAGACAGACTGATAAGGAAAATGATGACTGGGTAGGGCGGGAGGTGATAGAAAAGACTGAGATGAGAGCAATCATAATACAGTATATACAAGGATGAAGCAGCCTAAAGAATTAGTTTATAAAAGAAAATGACAATGGAATTAGGCTAAGCCCTTAACTTGTGTCAATTCTTTTAATGTGAAGCCTTACAGGGAAGCTCAGGAGTAACCTGTAGAGCAAATACTTGTAGGGTCTCTGGAAGTTCGATTTCAATGAACAAGGATGTAGAGCAAGCCTACAGAAGCATCTGACTTAGTGATGACTTGGCTGTTAGGCCTGTGGAAATTGTCATGTCATGAAGCTGATTCTTTCTCCTATCATAGATGCCTTGGTGGGCTTTAGGTGAAACCTGTGAGGAAGAACTGGATTCCATGGCAACGCAAGAATCCAAGAGTGACAACAATTTCCAGAAGTTTCTCATATGGCCCTTGAACTAGAACAGGTAATAGAGTATTTATATGCCTCCGTTTTTACATTCCTTTAGATCACATTTTATTGTATATTCTTGAGAAGAAATAACTCTTTATGTTACAGCTGTTTTCTTCCTTAAGAGCCTACAAAAGCAGGGTTTTGTTGTTTTGTTATCGGAATGCTTTATCCAGTTAGGGCCTATAGAAAAACTGGTTGGTATTTGGTTCCCCCTTTTAAGAAGGAATGAAATGTCCACCTTTTGATCTTCCTTCTTCTTGAGTTTCTTGTGGTTTGTGGGTTGTTCTTCCTGTATTCCAAACTTCTGGGCTAATAACCACTTATCAGAGAGTGCATACCGTGTTTGTTCTTTTGTGATTGGGTTACCTCACTCAGGATGATATTCTCCAGATCCATCCATTTCCCTAAGAATTTCCTAAATTCATTGTTTTTAATATGTGAGTAGTACTCCATTGTGTAGATGTAAAACAATTTCTGTATCCACTCCTCTGTTGAGGGATCCTTCTTAAAAGGGGGAACCAAATACCCATGGAAGGAGTTGCAGAGATTAACTATGGAGCAGAGACTGAAGGAAGGGCAAGCCAGCCTAAATATAGCTATCTTCTGAGAGGCTCTGACAGTACCTGACTAATACAGATGTAGAGGCTCACAGCCATCCATTGAACTGAGTACATGGTCCCCAATAAAGGAGTTAGAGAAAAGACCTACGGAGCTGAGGGGTTTACAGCCCCTTAGGACAAACAACAATATGAACTAACTAGTACCCTCAGAGCTCCCAGGTCTCAACCACCAACCAAGGACTGCATATGGAGGGGTCTGATTGTTCTGGCAGCATGTGTATAGTAGAGGATTGCAAATTTGATCATCAATAGGAGGAGAGGACCTCGGCCCTGTGAAGGTTCTAATGCCCCAGTGTAGGGGAATACCAGAGCCAATAAGTGGGAGAGGGTGGGATGGCAAGCATGGGGAGGGGTGAGGAAACAGGGGTTTGTTCTTGTTGTTTTTGTTTGTTTGTTTGTTTTTTGGAGGGGAAACTGGGAAAGGAGAAATTTACATGTAAATAAAGAAAATACCTATAAAATAAAATCTAAATGAAAAAAAGAAAAAAAAACTGGTTGGTTTTTTTTAATAAAAATCTTCATTTGTTTAATATTGGAAATTATTGGAAAACTAAAGGTTACATGGTTTATCATGTAAGTGGACTTTCCAAGAAATGCTTCAGAGACATGGCATGGATGAGGTACAACCCATGGCACATGGAAATTGGGAGCAGTAGCAGCAGAGGTAAAAAGGAAAAAATATTTTTGCCTTCTTTCTAAAGGGAGCTTTTATATGTAGTGCTGAAAATTGCATGTACACAATGACATAGTGACATCTGTGAAAAGAGTATGGATATTGGTGTTAGGAGACAAAAGCTACATAAAGAACAAAGGGTTTATTTCGGGCAGAGTTTGAGGGAATAACCCTTCATAGCAGGGAAGGACTGACAGACAGTGGGATGTTAGGTTCACACAGCATCTGTAATCAGGGATCTGAGAGCAAGCACTATTCATGCCCAGCTTGCTTTCTTCTTGTTCAGTTTAAGAGCTCAGGTTAAGGAATGGTGCTCTGCAGAGTTAAAGCAATGTCTTTCTAGCTCGATTAACCTAATCAAGAGAGTCCCTCACAGGCATGCCCAGAGGCTAACATAATCTAGATAACCCTCCACAGGTATTTGGGCCTGAGCAAATTGCCAATCTATATTAACCATTACAAAGGTACTTGGTAGAAGGCGGGAGGATAGAAGAGGGGGCATGTGCAAGATCTCAGACATGGATAGGCTCCTTTATAACAATATCTTCTAATAAACATCCATTCTCATGACAGCCTTAAATCTCCTTTTTTTACCCACTGTGGCTCCAGGCCTAGGGGCACTCCTAGTTCTTCTAGGTTCGTAATGCTTAGATCCCTGATAATCCATTGAGCCTCCTCTGTGACCATTTTGTTTTGGTTGATGTTTTCAATTTCTTCCCATATTCCAAATGAGTACACTGCTCCTGTGATCCACAAATGCTGAGGCTGAGAACCTCTGGCCTCTGGTTATCTACCAATGTCCTCTCCTCCCTTACAAGGATTCTCTTTGCTCCAGGTGTTGGAAGCCATTTGTGGCTGTAAGGAGATACCACATTGCCCCTTGTTTTCTTCACATGTGCTGCACTTTTCCTTGAATGTTATCTTTCTGACTGGTGATTTACCTGGTCTTTTTGCCTCAATTCAGCCTGACTTCTTTCTCTAGATGTCTTCCCTGGCATTCTCTGGTTGATCTCAGCATTTCTCTCTTCATTTCTACTCCCCATATTAGCAAATATCACAAGACGCCTTTTCCAATTCTCAAAATTGAAGAATTTTATCCCAATGAAATAAAGTAAAGAGCTTCAAACATCTTTGCAGCTACTTGGTTCTTCAATGCAAACTCTACCTGCCCTATGCAGTCTTCTCTGAGCTCACACCGATGCCCTAAACTTTTGCATCTCTTATGCTCCCCCTTTAGCATTATAAGACAAGTAACCAACCCTTCCTTGCCCTGCAGGAATGGTTTACTTGCCTTTCTCTCCCAATGGGAGACTCCATCTGCAGTGAACTCTCCTTCTCTCTGGAGATTTCCATTTATTTTTCAGAATTCACCCTAAATATCCATGTTTCTTACTAAGCTTTCTCAGTTATCCAGCCATCAGTGTAGGCTGTTCCTCCTTTGACACTTCAGAGCTTTCTGTTTGCCCATCTTCATTCTATAACACACTCACCAAGACAAACATCACAATGTTCACAACATTAATGTAACATAAGATTGAAGATGGACATGAACTTGCACCCACAGTTTTCCTCAAACTGGCGTTGAAGTTCTTGCCTGTCACCTGTGACTCTAGGACACACTATCCCTGTTTGTCTCTCTCTGGACCCTTTGACAGGAGACACCAGGATAAACTTTTTCACCCTATAGAAAATCATAATAGCAGGCTCACCCACAAAATGCAAGTAGATAATTAAAAGAACGAGTGTATGAAGTTGACTTTATTTTGTGATGGATAGCTTTGTATTTCCCTGTAGCCCTTTTGGTTTTAAACTTGAGTTTTGCAAACAGAAGTGTCTATAATTATAATACTCCAGTGCCCAGTTACCTTCAGACCTGATTTGCAAATATTCTGCTCAAAGGATCAATATAAGCTCCACTCTGTGTGGTTGGCAAGTGCAATCATTGAGCATATGTTAGAATGAACTTTCTCTTGTCCACTGGTCCTAGCAGTCACTAGTGGCAACAACCATTTCAGTTAAATATATGTGGAAGATATTTATAGATTTCAAAAGAAAAGACCACAACAAACAATGATATTAATGAATTAGGCTTGTAGATGATGGAGGATCAAGAAAATAGTAGAATCTCAGCGTACTGAGACAGTCTGGGTAGGTTCCAGTCCCCCTCAGCTTCTTGCTAGCTCTATCACTTTGGGAAAGTTGCTGAATGTCTCTGTAGGAGGATTAAGTGAAGATTATGAGGCTTGGGAGACAGCTTGGAGTGTAAAGCCCCTTTCTGTACAGACCCAGTGATGCCAGTTCAGTCCCTACAGGTGACTCTACCGTGCCTTGAGAAACCAGTGGAAGATGTTGGTGACTTATCTAGCCAGACTTTCAAGTTGTTCTGGTAACTGGTGGTGACCTTGGAAATGGCTTTGGTGGAGGTAGTGAAACTCTCCATGTCTATATGGCAGTGATGGTAAGCTGCAGTAGTGGTAAGCATGGTGGGTATGGGGGTGGCTCCAGTGGATTCAACAATAAAGGAAAAGATGTCAGAGGTGGTAGAAGCCATGATTTTCGAAATGACACCAACCAATTTTCAAATGTTGGACCTATGGAAGGAGGACCAGGGAGAAAGAAGAAGCTACACTCCCATCAATGTAGGAGAGACCAGTCCTTTGCTAAAATAGGAAACTAAGATGTCTGTGGTGGTCTTATTAGTAGCATAGCTATAGAAGGGACAGGAAGTTGTAGGCGTGGGAGGGAGGGTATCTATACATGTATGTGGAGAATTCATGCTGACATCAGGGGTCTTTCTTGGTGATATTTGACCCCCGAGACTCTCACTGAACCTGGAGTGAGGCTGGTATGTCCAAGCCCTAGCTGTTCTCCTATTCCTGTCCCTCACACATGAGGATTATAGGTGCACATATGGCCACAGCCAGCTTTTCACGTAAGTATTGGGCTTTCAAACACATGACTTCATATTCACATCTTAACCCACTGAACCATCTCCTCAGCCAAGAAGGACATTTTGATGCTGCTTGGAAGCAAAACCAGCAGGACAGGAGAACAGGAGACATCAAAAGATGTGACAAAATTCTCAGAATACTTTCCAGTCCTCTATAGCTGGTTGCAAAAAGCTACCTACGGGAAAGTTTTTGTCCTGTAGCAAAGATTGCCCAACACTAGTTTTGGAGCCAAGATCCCATTGGACTTATGCTATCCATAAAGATTGGGCACTAGAATGAACCAATGTGTTTGCTTCCTGTACACCAGACTCAATACAGCAAATAAGTCACAGCTCTCCCCAAGGACCAGCGAGATTTCCCTCAGAATGCCATCTCTGCCAGTCATGTAGGTATAGCAAGGGGCATCTGGATAGAAGTTCAATCAGGTGACACACAGACACAGATATCCACATTAACCCCTCTGCTCTCCCCTCTCCTTTAACTTGAAGCGTCTCAGTCCAGTGATCCCAGTTGTCCCAAGACTGGGAAGAAGTGGGCCTCAAGCTCTATTGTGGAGAACAGTGGCCCGTATCAGAAATACTAGTGGCAGCTGGCTTATGAGAGTGTCACAGTGGAACCGGACCTAGCTGCTGCAAGGCTGTTTTAGGCAATAGGTACTAAATTTTTAACCACTTATTTCTGTTTCTGCTCTGTGGGAAGGTAAAGCACCCTCCTCCAAAGGGTGGGGTTAAATGTAGGTTTCTTTTCTAATCTCTTTGTTGTTATTTCATGTGATAGTTTTATCATGATGATGATCATGATGCCTAACAAATGACCTTTAAAAATAAAAAGCAAACCAAATAGTATTGTTTGCCTGTGAAGACAGTTCCAGCAGGGATGGCAGAAGAGACACACAGTGGGACTCTCTTCTCTAGAAGAGTAGCAGAGGGGTCCTACTCTGTAGGACCTCTAGAAACACACAATGGGACCACTTTTCTATAGGAGCTTTAGCGTTACCATGCTAGTCACTGTAACAAAATTCCCACTGTGAGTAGCCATTTAGAAACTTGGTGGATTATGTAAATCTCCCAATAGCTATTCCTCACAAGAGCAGCTGTTCTCCTCAATAGAGCCTGAGGCCCACTTTGCCCTAGTCTTGTGACAACCAGAATCATCCAATTGTAATGCTTAAAGTCAGAAGCAAGAAAGAACAGAGACGCTAGTGTGAATGTCTGTATGTGAGTTACCTGACTCAACTATCACCTGATGCCACTGGCCACACCTACATGAAACATGAAAAGAAGGCTGACAGGGATGGCACTCAGGAGGAAAATCTTACTGGTCCTCAAGGGGAGCTGTGAAATGTTTGCTATATTGAGTCTGTGCATAGAAGTTAAACTCTGTTCCTTACCTTACTACCTACTCTTCAGTCATGCTATAAAGTAAATAGGACTGTGACTCTGTAATTAGTGTTGGAAAATCATTGTGAACTGACAAAAATAATGGTTGTTGTGATTAACTGATTACAATAAGGCTCAGTCTGCAATGGAAAAAAATATTCTAAGGAGGATATAGATTAGCCTGTTCAGAGATAACCTCTCCCTCCCACCACACCTATCCTACCTCACACCTCTGCTCTGCCTCTCCTTCCATCTGCCTCCATGTCTCTGGGGTACATGCTGTTCAGGATGTAGCATGGGTTTTCATCTCCATTGGCCTGTGTTCCATTGCTCCATCTATCAAAGATACCTTTGTCCCATCTTATGCCAAGGGAGAGAAAGAGAGAGAGACAGACACATAGAGAGACAGAGACAGAGAGATAGAGAGAGGCAGAGATAAGAAAGAGGGAGAGAGAGAGATACAGAGACAGAGAAGGGAAGCCATTTCTTGCCTGTGCAAGTACCACATTGAGACTAGGGATCTGCTTCCCTGAGAAGCCTGGTTTCACCTCTTCTCTTACTACATTTTCTTCTTTACAAATAATTTCTAATTCAAGGTCCTGCATCTACACTTTGGAAGTGTTGCAGACATACTTAGGCTTGTAGCTTTTAGACCCTTTTTTAAAAAGATATTTCACATGCTTTAAAAAAATATTTATAAGAAAATCATCACAACCTAGAGCTAGGCAGAGAATTCTTAGGCTTGATGACAAAGACATAACTCAGTAAAAAAGCCAGAAAACTGGATTTCTAAAAAAGCCCAATGACTGGAAGAAAATAGTTGCAAATGATGTCTTTTAAAATGTTTGTATCCCAATATAAAAGAACCCTTTGAACTAAGCAGTATGTTAATAAACAGTTTGATAAAATGTGGGCAAAGGCCTTGTACCAGCACTTGTTCAAAGGTAGATATGGATAAACATATGAAAAGAAATCCAGTATGATTAGCTTTTAGGTATTCAAGGCACAACTTCAGTGAAATATTATCACATCCCCACTAGAATAGCCAAATTAAAACACACTGACAATAAAAAGGTATTGAAGAGAATGTGGAGCCAATGGGCCTCTTACACAGTGTGGTGGGGAAAGAAACATTAAAAACATGCTGGAAACATCAGTCATTCTTCCACGTGAGCCACTGAATACATGCTCTAGGTATTTAGTTTAGAAAACCAATATGAGAACCTATAAATAAATATTCAGAGTAGATTATTCCTGGCAATCAAACACCAAAACCTATTTAAATGTCTATTAATTGGTGATGAGCAAACAAATTGATGTGTCCATTCAGTGGACACATGCATATATGTGTGTGAATCTATATATATTTGTGTATATATATATATATATATATATATATATATGAAATATACATATTATATATGTATTATTAAAAACCCAGATAAATAGGATATATAGCTAATAGTATTGAACTGGTGTCAAACTGCAAGCTATGACAATGGACTGTTATGATAGGCTGGCAAAAGATACATAGGTTCTCTCTGTGCTGCTTTATTTATTTGTTTATTTTGGTTGCTTCTTGACAGAGTTATTGAGATTCCCCACTGATGTTTGTATACATGCTCCCTTTGCTGATGTATGCTATATCTGCCAGTATCCAAGGTCCCCTATCCCTACATCAAGAACTTCTGCGCTAGGCGGTTGCAAGCACTACAATACTTTTGCTATTTGTTTTTGTGCCTGTGCTTTTCTCTAAGACTGAGAGCTGCTCCAGAGCCAGGGTCTCTAAGTTCACCTGCTTCCCTGGAGGCCAGGACTGTGCCAAGGATTTAGAAAGATCTTAATACATGTAGCCAACAAGAACAAAAAAAAAATGAGCAAAGGAAACATTTGTTGTTCTGAGTTTTTTTTCTGTTGTCTTTAAATCTCTGCTGCTGATTATAGCTTTTAAAGTTTAAAGGGAAAATCCAAGTCTCAAGAGATGAGCTGCCAGTGGGAAGAAAGTCAGTTGATCCCAGACACAGTGGACAGCAATTGTGGAAATCCACAGAGAGCCAAGTTATTTGCATTCAGAGTGTTCTGTCCGACTTTTCTCCTCCCCTTGTCTCCTGCCATCTCTGATTTTTTATGTCCCTTGTCAGGACACAGGAGTACACACAGGATATATAGCACATGTTGCAAGGTCTGGGAGGGCTCCTTGCAGGACCAGGCACAGCCAGGATCAATTAAGTAACAAGGAAGGTAGAAAATATAGCTGCAGCTGGAACAAATCAGTTAGTCAGGCATGCGGGCTCAGCCCATAAAAGGTCAACAGGCAAGGGGCGTGAGGAACTGCCAGTGAAGCTTTTCAATATGCAGAGTCCAAAGGAGCTGAGAAACATTGTGCATCCCTGAGTCCCGATTTCCAGTCAGCTTGCATGCACCATGCATGAACAGACTGTGCAGTTGACTCTGCAAACCATGCTCTTACTCAGCTGGCTTCTTCTTCAGTTGCTTTCCCCCCATCCCCTGCCTGTGGGTGAGCTATTCCACAGTGACAAGTTGCTTTTATGGGCTGGAGGTGGGCCTCAACTTCTAAATCAAAATGTGTGAGAGGAGTTGGCCGATGCATGAATTGAGGGACCTTCTTGGAAGGAAGGGAAGAGCCACAATCCCTACCATAAAGCAAAAGTTCACACTTCACCTTCTCAAGTGTGGATTATAACTACAGAACACTTGTAGGTCGATTTCAGCAACAAAGGGCTTGGCAAATGGAGTATCTACTTGCTCTCTGCTGCAAGAAAAAGGACACATTGCTTCATAGTCAGATTCAGAGCCATGCCTTGGCTTTTCTCAGGATAATTATTCCATCTTTATGCATGCTGTGCTCGGTAGTTGTTTGTCAACAAAAGCTGGATTCATCTGGGAAGAGAGAACACTGACAATATGCCTCCCTTAGAATGGCCTGCTGACAAGTCTTTTGGGCACTTTCTTGATTAGTGATTAACATGGGAGGACGGAGCCCATTGTGGGGATTGTCACCCTTGGACAGGTGGTCCTTGGTTGCACAGAAAAGGCAAGCTGAATAAACTAAAGGGATCAAGCCAGTAAGCAATTTCCCTTCATGATCTAAACTTCTGCTATCTTCAAGTTCCTGCTTTGGCTTCCCTCAGTGATGGACTGTGATCAGGACATGTAAACCAAAAAAAACCTTCACAAATTCCCTTTAGTTACTAAGACATATATACACAAATACACACATACACATGAGAGAGAGAGAGAGAGAGAGAGAGAGAGAGAGAGAGAGAGAGAGAGAGAGAGAGAGAGAGAGAGAGAGAGAGAGAAAGAGAAAGAGAGAGAGAATGATAATGAGGGGAAGAGAGAGAGACAGAGAAAGAAAATGAGAGACCAAGGGAGGGAGGAATGGAAGGATAGAGAGACAGAAAGTCAGAAAGAAGAATAGTGGTAGAAACAAAAACAGAGACAAAGATAGGGAAGATGGAGACAGAAGAATGGAGGTAGAGAGACAGAAAGGTACACACACAAAGAGAAAAAGGAGGGTGGGAGAGATGGAGACAGAGAGAGAAGTAGGGAAGAAGAAACAGAGACAGAGGGAGGGAGAGAGAGGAGGATGAAAGGAGATAGACAGATATACATACATAACATATAGTGAGGGAGATTTATAGTTGTGTTTCAGGGTGAAAAAAACCTAAGTATACATGTAGAATGTTTAGTAAGTTTCCTTACATTAAGCATACTTTCCCATTTTAATCAAAATTTCAGAATACAATTAGAGAAGGAAACCCTAATGCACATGAAGAGTTTTCATCAAATATAGTGGTATAAAACAAAATCAAAATGACTATGTCTGCTAAAAGTTTACATTTTCATTCATTCAGTCTATGAAATTGCGAGACCACAGACATCAATAAGATTAGTTGGCACCATTCTAAGGTACCCATTGGGAAGTAAAGTCACACATAGGTAGGAGCACAAAGAGAAAGCTGTCACAGCTGAAAAGCATCTTGATGAAGGGAAGAGATCTAGAGAGAGCGTTCTTTTACACTTTGATTTACATTTGATTTACATTTTCACTTACATTTTGGGATCTTCAGTAGCCTGTGAGCTCTTATCTTTTAAATTCAATTTAAAGACACCAGGATGTGTATTCATGTGCATAAACTGACAGGGAAAAATAAGGCTCTGATTGAGATCTTGGCTGTGGACATTTTTATTCACCTACTCTGAGCATAAGAATGAATGACATCATGCATGTGAAGGCATGCTGGAAAGGTGCTGTCATCACTATAGTGTCTACAGTAAAGCAAGACCAGAGGTGTGACTGGAAGCTTCTAATTCCTAGCTTTCCACTCTGTCAAACAACTTCGTGCTCCACCACATTCCTCCCAACTCAATATTTTCAAGTACTGAGTGTGCCCTGCTTTGTATAGAGAACAGGGCATAAATTATCTTCACTCATTTGTGTTTGGGAATCTAGAAAGCATGGTTGAAAGGAGATCCTGGGAGTTGTACAGGGAGTTGTACAGGGCTCCCTGGGGGCCATGAGAAGAGGGATCAGGGTATACTTCAGAAGGAATTTCTCAGGGCATGGCTAATGCAAAGAAGTCACTGGTGCTAGGGCTATTATTTCCAAAGAGAGAGCATAAATCTGTGACCTTTAAGACAACTTCAGCCATGGAGCTGCTGTCTAAGACTTCCGAGGATGTAGACTTTGATATTCTATGAAAATTAATTTTGTTTCTAAAATAGGGCTGGTAAATGAAAATGACTAGAGACAGTCCTAGACGTCATGTGGCAGACATTTAAGATCAAATTAATCCCCTATTTCCTCCCCTCTAATGCCTCCTTTATTTCTCCCCAATAGTCCCTCCAAGTTCAATGTGTCCTTTATTTTTAAACTCACTGAGTCCTCTTAGTGCTGCCTGTGCATGGTTAGGGGACTGTCCACTGGAGCTTAGCCTCCTAGCTGCCTCATCGCTTAAGGAATCCAACACTCCCCCCCATCCCCCGCCAACAATCATCAACTTCCTGCCTTCTTTACCTAGGAGTGGGACTTCATAAACCCCTCCCCTATCTATGCTGTGGGGTTGTCTGGTTTGTTCCTGTACACACAGTCATTACCATCATGAATTCAAGTGTTACTTCCAGAAAATACTGTTTAGCTATAGTACTTCTGGCTCTTAGAGTCTTTCTGATTTTTTTCTCTGATGATCCCTGAGTCTTGGATGGAGTGAAAATGAGTACTCCATAGTATCTTCTGCTCTTCATGTTGGCTAGTCTTAGTCCTCTACTTTAAGTATCATACATTACGCAGTATTGCCATTGCTCTTGGTTATAGCCTATAATTTTACCATAAGACCATGCTGTTGAAGATACCACTTGAGTCACAGAATTTAGAAATATCAAGCTAGTACCAAACTGGAAACTTCATGTCTACTAGCTAGCTTTCATGGTCCTGAAATGTGTTATGCATCCTACGAGGAGAGTAATCATCAGTCTTATCCAGTGGTGAACCCTCCAAGGTATAATAGGGAGTGGCCTGACAAGATATGCTCACTAATGCAATGGTGACATGAATGTTATAGAAGTAACCAAGTTTCTGGCTAGATTTAAGGCACATCCCACAAGAAGGAATTCATACTTGATACCAATAATGGGGCCGATAACCTGTGACCGGAAAGGTCATAGATGCTAGATAAGAGCCTACTGTTATATTGTGCTAGATGGACATCTATTAACCGACCTATTAAAATTAGTTATTTTTCTATCCATGTATTTATTAGTGTATCTCTTGACACAAATGGGTTTTGAAGATTAAGGGTTTAGTTCTCAACAAACCACCTTCCAGATGAACACTTCCTGTCTGAGTCTCAGGCATTCCCAGTAAGTACTGATGCAGGACAGAATCTGAGAAGTTAGAATCCAAGGTCATTCCTGTGAAAGGAAGCTTCTAACTTACCTTGGAGTGACCTCATGCTAGATCATGACTGAATCTAACTCAACACTTCTCAAATGGCTTTTCAGTATTTTCAAAAATATCCTCTTTTTTTTTTTTGATATTTTTGTATGTGTTTCTTCTTTTTCATTGGAAAAGTTCAAATTTTTTTTGTGTTCTTCCTTGGGAGAAAATATTGCCCCCAATATAGCATTCGTTGCCAAATTGAGGGTTCTGTGCAGACCAAGGAATGATGAAATTTGTTTTGAAAACCCCCATCAAGGCTCATGGGCTTATTATATTTGCCTTACTTTCTGGAGTTGCCATCACAAAATACTAGAGACTGAGAGACCTAAACAGTGATTCCTTTCTCAGAGTCCTGTAAGCTAGAAGTGTTCTCTTTCTCTCTGGTGCCAGCTTTTTCTCTAGCAGAAGATCTTCAGGCAGCTAATTCCTTTACACTCTTAGAGGCCTCTGTACCATGTTTGCCTCTGGGGACTTTCTGACCACCCTTTAGCAAACAACAGGATCCTTCACTCCATTATACTGTCTCCACAGCCCACTTTGCATAATTCTTCTGAAATTGCCCCATTCACTTGTGTCCTTATGCCATTGCCACCCACTAGAAGGTAAGGTTTGATGAAAGATTTTGCTTTTTTTTTTTATTTATTTACTATTGTATCCTGTGCACCTAAAATTTGACTTAGTATCCAGTAGATACTCAATAAAAGATGTAATTGAGAATAGAACAATGGCTTCCTGCCATGAGCATAGCAATCAGAGTACACTGCTGCTTCTCAACTGCATAAAGGAGAAAGGTCTTGGTACCTCACAAGTGCACAGCACTCTAGAGTTACAAATGACTCTTTCCTCTTTCCCCCTCAAAGACTTTTACCTGCCTAAGCAGGTTAAGTTCTTCTTGTGTCCCCATTGTATTTATCCAGCAGGTGGAACTGTGATCTTCTGACCTACAGGCCAGCCTCTTTTCACATCCATACAGAACCTCAGCTCCTAGTCTTGGAAGAAGATGGCTTAGTGCCTCTTAAAATCAGGCTCTGGATCAGATATTGATTTCAATGATGGTCACAAGGTCTTGGGCTATACTTAAAAGTAACTGGACTGTGTCTACCAAATGTTCTTGGCCCTGTCCCAGCCTTTTTCCAGGTATCAGGAGTTGCCCACTTCCTCCAGCTTAAGAGGCTGATCAATGTCAGTGGTTAGGCAGAGGTAGATGCTCGAAGCACATCTGCAGTCTAGAAAAACACTGGTGAGAGACAGGTTGAACATGGAGGTGTGTGGTGAGGACTGCGGAGAAGAAGGCCACTGATTTCATACAGTCAGTTGTCCTTCACCTTTAGAAGAATATTTTTCTTTTAAGACAAAGTGGGTCTTTATCTGTGGATTTCTCAGAAGATGATCGTCCACTAGACACAGCAACACAGATTGTTTTTAATAATTGGACACTGCCTGGATGTCTAACCTTGTGGGAATGATTAGACAAAGAAGTTCAGTAGCATGTGAAATACTCTCCATTAGGAATGTTAGATACAGATACTTAGAAATGCTAGGAAAATTAAACAAAATATTATGGGATGGAAGCATGGTTATTCTAGTAGTTAAAATGTAAAGGAAAAAAGAACAACTAGAGATAGACTACAAAGGAAGATGTTCAATTGCATGATAAAGAGATTGACTGCACTACAGTGAGAGATAATGGCTGTGTTTCCCCCTTTGTTTATATAACTTTCTATAATGTAATATTTAATAATTTATATCAAATATTTAAAATTGATCATTTGATAGCAATATTAAATGGTACTTTGTATTTCATGATAATCATTTAATGTAATAAAAATCTTAGACACTGACTATTATTGTAGGGAGCTTAGAAGATAAGTTTGGATTCCCAGAACTGACATGAAAGTCAGGTAAGCAGGTAGTATGCCTCTAATTCTAGCTTAGAAGGTAGAGACAGAAATTCTGGAGCAAGCCAGCTGGCTAGATTCTTCAATATGGGTGAGTTCTGGGTTCAGCTGAAAGGCTCAGCCTCCAAGAGTAAGGTAGAGACTGATCAAGGGAGATTTCCCAAATAGCCTTGGTCTCCATACAAGTGTCACTTACACAGGCACTTGCACCAACATGTGTGAGCATGCACACATAAATGAACACACACCACACACATATTCACACAAAGGAAGGAATGTGCTAATATCCTTGCCACTGATGATGCACTGGGGTCATAATTATACCATTTTTTCTCTACATGCATACATTTATTATCACATTTTTATATGCAAAAATAAAATTACATTTACCTAAAATTTGTAATCTATGTTTTCTGCAGTAATAATTTATAAAAAAATCTATCACACCAGAATCTATAATATTATGTAAATCTGCCTCATTGTTTTTGTATAAATGTAGAACTAGCTAGTTTCTCTTTGGCATGTTTCCAAGTTTTGATGTTCAGAGGAGATGCTCTTCTTGACTAACTTTCCCCACAAATCCATGATTACTTAAGAGTCATGAAGGATGAGTGTTGGAGTATGTGCAATTTTAACAATATTTATAGAGAGCTGGTGAGATGGCTCACAAGGTAAAGGTGCCTATCACCAATCTTATGACTTGAGTTTGATTCCCAGGACCTACGTAGTGGAAGGAGAGAACTCATTTCCTCAAGTCATTCTCTAACCTCCACGTGTACTATAGCATGGGCATACTTACACATATATACTATAAATACTTTAAAAATCTCTTATAGTAGACTTTAAATAAATATTTTAAGAATAAAATATTACTTAAAGGAAACATACATAGACACATAAAAATGTTCACTCATAAATCTGTAACATTAGAATAAAGCCTATTTTCCATATTCTTGCCAAAATATCAATTATAATTTTTATGGTTATGCTTATTTAATAGCTAAGAGACTTGTTAAGTGTGTTTACAATGCTGTTTTTAAAATTACAATTCAAATAGCTTGAGAAAAAGAAAGCAGAGGGTACAGGAAGAAGACTTGGATGAGTCAATTTGACTTAGTGTGAAAACCTTCCTGGGGCTCATCTCTGGACCTAGTGTCTTCTTAAGTGGGTTTCTTCTCCTTGAGTAGTGTCATCTCTATTTCCACAACAGAGAAAATGTGTCTTAAAATACAGGTTTCAGGCTTCACACTTGCATAGCAAGATTTTTTTTTTTTTTTTTTTACTGCTAAGATCAGTCCCATCTATGTATTCTTAAAAACAAACCTAGTGTATTTAATGTCCATCTTGCAAGGGTTGCAAGTCTCAAGCAGGCATGCTGAAGGATACTTTATTCCTTTTTTTTAAAATGTATTTATTTATTCATTTTACAACCTAATATCAGCCCCACTCTCCTTCTAGTACCCTCTCACAAAGATCCTCCCCAATTCCTCCCCTTCTCCTCTGAGAAGGGGGGAGCACCCACTCCTATCACTTCTACCCCCAAACCAGGCTCATCAAGTCACTTCAGGACTAGGTTCACCTTCTCCCACTGAGGCCAGATAAGGCAGCACATTCAGGGGAACAGAATCCACAGGCAGGCAACCGATTCAGGAACTACCCCTGCTCCAGTTGTTGGTAGACCCTTATGAAGACCAAGCTGCACATCTACCACACATGTAGTCTCTGGGAGCTCCTAAGTGTCCAGGTTGGGTATCCTGTGGGGGACCTGTCTACTTTGGGTCCCTCAATCCCTCCCCAACTCTTCCATAGAACTCCCTGAGCTCCATCTAATGTTTGGCTGTGGGTCTCTACATCTGTTTCCATTGGCTGCAGTATGGAGCATCTCAGAGGACAGTTATGCTAAGCTCCAGTCTACAAGGATTAACAAAGTATCATTGATAGTGTCAAGAATTGGCTTTTGTCCATTGGATGGGTCTCAATTTGGGGCAGTCATTGGTTAGCGATTCTCTCAGTCTCTGCTCTGTCTTTGACCCTACACATCTTGTAGCTATGATCAATTTGGCGTCAAAGGTTTTGTGACTAGGTTGCTGTCCTTATCCCTCCTCTTGGAGTCCTGCCTACCTACAGGATGTGGCCACTTCAGGATCCATATCCCCAACTCTAGGATTCTCAGATAGAGTCGCCCCCATAGACACTCTGGGGGATCCCCAATTCCAGGTCTCAGGCACATCCTAGAGATGCTACCTTCCCCAGTGATTTCCATTCTCTCTCCCCTGCTATCCCTATACCTGATTCCCTTATCACCATATCCCCTCTCCTACCCCAGTTCCCTCCCACCTTAGACTGTGAATTTGTAGATGACTTGATCTCTCTCTGTCTCTCTGTCTCTCTCTGTTTCTCTCTGTCTCTCTCTGTCTCTCTCTGTCTCTCTTTCTGTCTGTGTCTCTGTCTGTGTCTCTGTCTGTGTCTGTGTCTCTGTCTCTCTTTCTCTCTCTCTCTCTCTCTCTCTCTCTCTCTCTCTCTCTCTCTCTCTCTCTCTCTCTCTCTCTCTCCCTCCCTCCCTCCCTCAATCCCCCCTCTCTCTGTGGACAATCAGGAGTAACTTCTTTTCTAGATCTTAACCTACTGAGATCAAAGTAAACCTTGGGGTGAGCATAGGTGGCAGCCACTATTCATATCCTTATTTAAAAGTTGAGGCATCTGCCCTAACTTTAAGATCATACATAGAAATTTTTGAGGTGGGCCATGAGCCAAAGCCTTGTCTTCCTCTGTGTGTCTTTCAGGAGTGGACTGCTGAGGGTGAAGCAGAGCAGAAAAACAGGGAGTGTTGAAAGACGCTGAATACCAGGTGACAATGTGTGGCCTTTGGGCTATACTCAAAGATTCCTGTCTAAGGCAAGCTGGCACTTAAAAATATTTGCTCTATAGGAAGAATAGTGTGACACTGGGGAGGAGAATGCATCAGAAAGGCTGAAGCAGAGACTGACTCAGCAGATTAAGGGACTTGTGCTGCTAAGCCTGACAGCCTGAGTTGGATTCCCTGGATCCTCATGGTTCAAGGAGTAAGGCAACTTTCAAATGTTGCTATCTGGTCCCCTACCACACAAGCACTGTGGCATGCACAGACACAATAAATAAATAACTTTTGATAATGTAATATTATTTTTTCTGAAGTCCAAGGCTTCTAGAATTTGAGCAGAGAACATGGGGATTGAATTTTTTGAACCAATGGAGCAGAAACATCAACAGATCTTGATGTGAGGGTAGAGAACAGAGTGTGATGCTTTGAAGAAGAGGATGGTGACAGAGCATGAACGTATTCCCAAGCATGAGAGTGACCTCCTTGGGGATCATACCTGACATAAACAACCTGTGGGAAGAAAGATTTATTTTCTTCTTGGTTTTAGCTACTTTGTCCTAGGGTTATTTGGGCCCATGCATGGAAGAGGAGTGTCTTGACAGTAGAGGCATGTGGCAGGAAAGAGATGCTTACTTCATGACAGACAAGCTGCTGGGGACAGTGATCTACTTCCCCCAGACAGGAGCCTCTCAAAGCTTCTAGAGCCTTCTGAAAGAGTCAGAATCTGGGGACTAAGCATTCAACACTTGAGCTTGTAAGAGATATTACAAGTGTAAACCATAGCAGCAGGGGAAGGTCAGTAACCAGCTTGGTTATAGACAGACTGCTTGAGATAGCAAGTTCTGAGAAACAAAAGTGACTGCACCTAGGAAAGAGAGTACAGACATTGAGTCTCATACTGGCTTTCCTACACACCGAAAGCATCTCTCAGGCATCATGCTGACATTCTGGTGAAGCAGTCAGAGCACCCCCAGCTTTTGGAAAACTCAAGCCAAAATTTTAAGTGGGGGGGGGGTTTCAATTGTGACTTACAATGAGGAAAAAGCTGTCTTTCCTTGCTCACTGATGCTGAAGCTCATTCTATAGTAACAATTTGAAGCTTATGATTTAGGCATTTAGCATGTTTCAAGAAGAACATTAGCATCTGAAAACCTTGCACAGGGAAGTGTGTCTGTGGCAGAAGCTATCGATGCTCTCATCCTTTTGTAAAGACACCCAAATCATCTACATTTTTTTTTTACTTTTGCTTCCTGTCTTATGCTCAATAATTCTGACATTTTCTTCAAATGCAAATGATGTTTCTGAAAATTCCACAAATGTGATACTTTATTTTTCCAAGAGAGGGGAATTTCTCTCAGATAACAATCCTGACTATTTCCTGGATCTGTAACTCCTATCTAGACTAGCAACAGAGAGCAGTTATCAGGTATTTCTATCTGGCAATAAGTGGCTATTACCCCAGAAGATCAAAATACAGAAAGTACAATCCACAAACCACAAGAAACTCAAGAAGGAGGAAGACCAAAGTGTGGATATTTTGTTCCTTCTTAGAAGGGGAACAAAATACCCATGGAAGGAGTTGTAGAGTCTAACTATGAAGCAGAGACTGAAGGAAGGACAATCCAGAGACTGCTCCACCTGGGAATCCTTCCCATATTCAATCATCAAATCCAGACACTATTGTGGCCACCAGCAAGTGTTGGATGACAGGAGCCTGATAGAGCTGTCTCTTGAGAGGCTCTGACAGTACCTGACTAATACAGAAGTAGAGGCTCACAGCCATCCATTGGACTGAGTACAAGGTCTCCAATGAAGGAGCTAGAGAAAGGACCCAAGGAGCTGAAGGGTTTGTAGCCCCTTAGGAAGAACAACAATATGAACTAACTAGTACTCTCAGAGCTCCCAGGGACTAAACCACCAACCAAGGAGTACATATGGTGGGACTCATGGCTCCAGCAGCATATGTATAGTAGAGGATGGCCAAGTCAGTCATCAGTGGGAGGAGAGGCCCTTGGCCCTGTGAAGGTTCTATGCCCCAGTGTAGGGGAATGCCAGGGCCAGGAAGCAGGAGAGGGTAGGTTGGTGAGCGGGGGAGGGAGGAGAGAACAGGAATTTTTTTGTTTTTGTTTTTAGTTTAGTTTAGTTTAGTTTTCCTTTTTTTTGGAGGGGAAACTGGGAAAGGAGATATCATATGACATGTAAATAAAGAAAATATCTAATAAAAAATAAATTAATTTGAAAAGTAAAATAAAATAAAATAAAATAAAGGCCAGAGCAAGCCGGACCGACTGGAGTAAGCAACCTTCATTCCCAGCAACCACATGATGTCTCACAACCATCAGTACAGCTACAGTGCACTCATATACATAAAATAAATAAAATAAATCTTTAAAAAAAGGTCATAAAATTGAGACAAGGCACTAGTTGCTCAAATAAACATTCAACTTATTTAATATTAATTCTGAAGCCTTGACTTCTAGAAGACCCTCAAGGTCAGCAGGTGTTAGATGAGCCTCATTATCTGTGAATGTCCATTCAATCACTCTACCCATTCGTTAATCATCAAGGGCTTGCACCTCTCCAATGGCTGGTAGAAAATAAAATATCTTTAAACTAAGGTACTAGAATTAAACTTCACTTACTTTTGAAAGCTTCTACACAATGTTTCAGATGACCATTGGAGCCTTCCCCTAGGAAGCAGAAGCACTATGGAGTATGTGTTTATACTGGGGCTTTGAATAGATGTAATGGGCTTCAAATCCTTCTATCTGATGCATAAATTATATCTTCAGCATCACTTCAAAGCTTGTCAGAATCGACACCCCAGACCCACTAAACCATAATCTGTATTTTAATAAAACCCTGAGATGATTCCCATATAATAGGAAATGCCAATGAGCACAGCTTGGAGATAGCCAGCCAATTGTCCATACATATAGTTTCTTTTTTTAGAAAACTGATATTGTTGGGCTCAGTGAGCTCTAAAAGCTCTTTTCATTTACAAAACACTAAGACTCATAAATATTGAGATTATAAAAAGCTTTTCTTAGCCCAGTTTTAATAAGGGAAACCTAGTAAAAATCTCAATATAAAATAATAAAAAAATTGAAATCAGTAGTTTTTAAACATTTAAACAATGTGCTTGCACAAGATTTTATGAAAGGTAAATTCTGGAGAAGCTAATAGGAGAAGATCAGACTGTACAATTGTAGGTATGTATCTACCACATAGCATAGCAATGAGATAAAAATAAATGCCCAAGTAACTGTGGGCATATGATAAGAATAGTTTCCTCCATGCCACAGAGAGTTCTTGCTCTTGATCCTTTGTCTGCTTATGACTTGATTATAGGAAAAAAAAAAAAAAAAAAAAAAAAAAAAAAAAAAAAAACCAAACCAAACCAAGCCAAACAAACAAATGAAAAGACCCAAACAAACACCAAGCACTCTTCTTTTTTAACAAAGATAAAATAGAAGACTTCAAAACTTCAAGGTTTATAAGCAACCACATAATTCATGCTCCAATAAATGTGTTAAATCTATTGTTTACGATACAAAATGCAACCTTCAGCTGTTGTCTTTCAAGGCCTAGCTCAAGTCTCCATTCTTCAAAGCCAGTTTCCCTCCTTAGACACTCTAGGGTCAAGGACCTTGTTTGAATCAAGCCTTTATCCTGTGCTGACAAAGGAATGGAGTTGGATTAGGTACAAAGTAAACCTGAAATGTAGGAAAGAGAGGAAGGAGAGGGGAGAGGGGAGGGAGAGAGGGATGAAGGGAATGAGAGGGAGAGAATGGGAGAGGAATGGGCATGGAGGCAATCCCTAGTATTGCTTGAGGTCCAGCCTCTTTGGAATCCTGCAGAGCTTTTCAGCCAGATCTGGCTGTGAATAACAAATGGCCTTGCTTTGCTTGTTTTACTGTCATGATCTTGACTCTCCAATGAGATTTCAAGTGCCATAAAAGAAGGGAACATGCTGCCTTATAAAAATGTGTTTTTGTTATTTTTTCAGAAGCAATTTGGTTTGGGAAGCATTGTTTATTCCTAGTTATGTGAGACCTCAGGATTGTGTCTGCTTTAGGGTACAAGGCAGGGCCATAAGATTATGTTGTTTTTCATTTTGTTTTATGTTACAAATAGAATGAAGTTTCTTGTCTATATGCAGGTAAATTTTAACTGTGGGAGACAAAAACCTTTTTGTTATTTTGTCTTTTTTTTTTTTTTTCAGAGCTGAGGCCTGAACCCAGGGCCTTGTCACTTACTAGGCAAGTGCTTTTCCACTAAGCTAAATCTCCAACTCCAAAACCTAATAGAACTCAGCCTGCCTGTATATCCGTCATCTCATCCATAGTACCAATGTGGGACAACATAGAGTACAACCCAAATTCTAGGTAAGGAATCCCAAACTCAGTTCACCTACCTGCCTGTCTATCAGCCATCACATACAAACACAGTGCCAAACCAGAACTGTGTGGATTCACACCTGGTCCAGACGTTGTCCTGTTCCCTTACTGAGCTGAAACCACTGATGGCACCCCATTTTCACGTCGAAATAGAGTGGCCCAAAGTTTGAAGTGGAAACTAAACTCCACTCGTTATCCCACATCCTGACATGTTGAGATCATAGCAAACAAAGATCCAAGGGGCCTCTCATCAAAGGCAAGACCAGGGAGCAATACTAAGAAACACCAATGACTCAACTCCAGTTGCCTAGTGCTCACTGCAAAAACAGGAACAAGAATAACCAATACAATATGTCTCCTCTAAAAATCATCACCCTAATTATAATATTGTAGTATATGATATATAAAACGGTTATTTCAAAATAGCAATTATAAATGCTATGAATAAATGTCTGAATGAAGACTGTAGAAACACAATTTAAAGAAAAATGAAAACAATTCAAGATATGAATATAGAAATTAATATATAGAATCTCCAAAGGGAAGCCAAACTAAAATAAAACTAAAAACACAAATAAAAAAAAAAACTAAGCAAACAAATAAACTCAGGATGCCAAACAAAAGCTCAAAGGAAGGCCTCACCAATAGATTGGTTCAAGTGGGAGAGAGAATAGTAAGTCTTGAAGACAAGGTAGAGGAAATGGATCACTCCAGATGTTGTAGAAAACATCAAATTAAATAAAAAAAACAAAAACAAAAACAAAACCTCAAGTACAAAGATGTAGCAACTCTGGAAAACCATAACCTATATATCATATGTAAAAAGAAGAAATGCAGGTTAAAATATTTCTGACAAAATTATGGGAAAAATTCCAAATCTAAGTGAAGAAATACCTAACGAGGTGCAAAAGGCATAAGAAAACCATCACAGAACACACAGACAGTACAAGAAAAGAAATGTCTCACATGACATACTAATAAAATCATTAGATACACAGAAGACCAACAGAGAGTATGGAAAACTGCAAGAGAGATGAACCGAGTCACATATAAAGCCAATTGCATTGGAAAACAGACTTTTCAGTGAAGCCTGAAGAGCCTCGACTGATATTTTACAAGTTCTGAGTGACAACAGATGCCAGCCCAGACTACTCTACTGAGCAAACCTATCAATCATAATTGAAGAAGAAACATTTTTTCCCATGATAGTAACAGGTTTAAGGACTTGAATTAAACCCCAGGCCTCACATAGTAGAAGAGAAAATCAACTCCCAAAGATTACCTTTAATCTCTACACATGGGCTGTGTCATGTTTGTAACTGCAGGTGTACATGTAGATGCACATATACACATGTCTGTGTGAGCATACGCTTGCAGAGTGAATTAGTGTAATTAAAATACCTTCTGGAAGGCTTGTGAGGTGGGTCACTTAGTAAAAGCCCATGTTGCCAGGAGATGACTTAAGTTCCATCCCTATGGCTCACATGGAGAAAGGAGAGAATTGAGGCCTGTAAGTTGTCCTCTGACCTCCATATGTATGTCATGGTACATGCATGTGTGCACCTGCACAATCAAGTAAATAATCGATCGATCGATAGATAGATAGATAGATAGATAGATAGATAGATCTTTCAAAAATAAAACGTCATAGAACTGCACGCAGTGGTACACCCCTTTACTTTCAGAACTCCAGAAGAAAGTCAAGACAAGAGGATTGGTGAGTTTCTGGTCAGCCTAAGCTACATAGTATTGATTGGGGACGAAGCTTGGTGGTAGACTGCTTGCCTAGCATGAGCAAAGCCCTCGATTTGATCCCTAGCTCTTAAAAAACAAACAAAACAAAAGGAAAAACACAAAACATCTTGACATCAAATAGGAAGCATTTGACTAAACTGCGGGGTGCTGCAGCCTCAACAAGGTGGCACATGGAATCGCCCATCACACCAGTGCTTCAGCTGCTGAAGGCGGACCTTTCACGGCTGGCCCTGCTCTTTCTCAGCGCTGAAACTTTTCTTAGTCTTGAAGGCGATGATTGGCCTCCGGTCCGTAGTTCCCTTGTGTCTTCATTTCCAGTGACTTAGGATATTCTTCCCGTGATGCTCAGCTCAAACTTCCACATTCATGAACATTCGTTTCCTTTGCATCAGAAGTAGCCTAACCCTTAGCGCTCGAGTGACTGCATCGTTAAAGAACGGGAGCTAGCCCTGAAGTATCTACAGGTCTTAAAGAGACAAAACTTTCCCTTCCATTAGGACATAGCAATTTTACAAGACTCAGAAAACACGGGATGAGCCTTTGGGTTTCAGCTCTGGGCCATTTGCCCTAAACCAGACTGCCTCAGAGCAAAAGAATGTTAATTCCTTTGCAGTAAGGTTTGCTGGGCTTGTAAGGCCATGCCTGGGCTGGGACTTGAAATGTCTTAGGAGAGGTAAATGGGCAGCAGTTTCATTGCTTGCAAACACGTGATGGCCCGGGGGCTTCTGATTTATTTATTTTTTTTAATGGAGTGCGAGGCTGTAAACCCTTCCTCCTGGCAGGCTGGCAGGCTATGCACGGCTATCGAGGTACACTGACTACAGCAATGGTAGGGACGGGGAAGCTGCCTGAGTTCTATAATTAAAACCATGCTCAGCAAATGCTCCTAAAGCCAGAGGTCACATCTGATTTCGTCTAAAACATTCCTCTTGGTCCCCTCTTAACCTAGTCTTGATTTTAAAGTATTCTCATAGCTGCAGCATAAGGGATGGGGGCTGGGGAACTGAGAGAAGCAGGAGCCTTACATGGAAGGCTCAGAACAGGCTCTGCCTGTGTGTTTGCAGCACAGTATTGGTGAGTGTAGTATAGTGGCTAGTGTATTACATCGTTTATCTCCACCCCCACCCCCAAATACTTTCCTTAATGCTTTCTTTTTCATGGTGATGCTTCCAAGAGGGTAAAGCTGAGCCTGAGCAACTTAACAAGGGGTGATCCTTATTATTCAAGCCCCCACGTTCTCTACTCCTCTCCGTTTCTAATGGGAAACACACTTTTGTTCTTATTCACTTAAGGCAACACACGTTTCCAAGTGTCAGCAGATTTTTTAAAAAATGCTTCATCTGCAGTTATCATCTGCTGAAATAGTGTCTGGCCTCTACCTGGTTGCTATATAGAATTTCGCTTTTGCTTGGGAGCAGTGTGCTATCCTGAAGGACCCATATAGTGAGCAAGGATTTTAGTTCAAAATCAGGAGGCTTTATTCAAAATGCCCTTTCAGTCACTGAGCTGCCCTATGGAGACCAGATTGAAGGCTGGGAATGAACTCAGTTGGGAAGTACACACCTAGCATGATAAAGTCCTGGAATCCACCATCAGTGCTGAAAATAACATGCAAAGAGTTAATAAAAGCTGATTGTATTGGTTAAGTTCTCTCATGGATGAGACCAAACACCATCAAGAAACAGGTTAAGGGAGCAAGGATTATTGTGGCTCTCAGTTCAAAGGATCACAGTCTATCATGGTGGAAAGGCAAGGCGGGACAGCTTAGTCCTTGGCACAAAGAGGCAGACAACCCACATCCCAGGGCTTATTTGGCTTTCACCTTTCTCCTTTTTTTTTTTCCTTGTAAATTCTGATTATGGAATGGCACAACCCACTTTCAGGCAGAATCTTCTTCAATTTTCAAAACTCTGAAAAGCCTTTGGATTCTCAAAGGTGTGTATCATTAGAGCTGTATGTTTTTTTAAACTTTCCTTTTGGCATTTATATATGACATGGTATACATATGGAGGTCAGGAGACAGCTTTCAGGGGTCAGTTATCTCTACCATGTGGGTTTTATGACTCAAAATTATGTCATCAGACTTGGTAGCAAGCACGTTTACCCAAAGAACCACCTTACAGGCCCCTTGGGTATTCCCTAATTTGTCAAGTAGACAGCTGAAGTGGGAATCACACCTGCTGTAGAGGGATGCTGCTTGGTGCTGATGCAGGTGGGTTCTGAGATGCTTGATGGCAGACAGTTTCATTCTGTGGGAACACCATAGAACGGACTTATAGAAACTCGCACGGCATAGCCTATGATATGCCTTGACTGTAAGACATTAGCCACGGCTTCTATGACACAGACAGTTGTCTGTATCCTGTAGGTAACTGGAACATAATGCTTGTGGTTTGAATGCAAATTGTTTCCTGTAGGCTCACATGCTTGAATCCTTGGTCCCAGCTAGCGGTGCTGTTTTGGAAAATTGTGGAAACTTTAAGACAGTGGTTTTCAATCTTCATAATGCTGCAGCCATTTTAGATAGTTTCTCATGTGGTGATCCCCCAAATAAAATTATTTTCGTTGCTACTTCATAACTGTAATTTTGCTATTGTTGTGAATCATAGTTTTCCAATGATGGCCTGAGATGACTCCCATTAAAGGGTTGTTTAACCTCCAGAAGGGTGGAGACCCATAGGCTGAGAACACTGCTTTAAGGGTTAGCCCTTCAATGTAGTGAGTGCGTCATTGGGCACAGAACTTACGGTTTTATATCCTGGCCCCACTTCTTATCAACCTCTCTGCTTCCTGATGGCAGATGCAATACAGCCAGCCGCTTCAGTGCTCCTACCACTAGGCTTTCCCCTCCACGGTGTACCATATTCTGTCCTAAACTTACCCCAAATAATCATGTCCTTCCTTAAGTTGCTTTCATTGTGTGTCTTATCACAGCCAGGAGAAAAGTAATCTGACTTTATCTGTGTATCTGAACACCTCTGAAGAGCTCAGGTTAGCCCATGTATTACCACAAACACATGAGTTGAAAGAGTGGAGGAAATCTACAGCTCCATTAAAATCACGCGACAAAGGTCTACGGTCACATAAAACCTTAGGCAGCACCAGGCTCTTCGTATGCAGTGCATTTTACCTGCTGTTTCTCTAGGCTTTGTGTTTCTGCAGCTGTGCTTTAGTTCAGAATCATTGCTTATCATTTACACTTATCAATAACTGAGAAAAAGTGGAGAGTAATTGAGAAAATCCTCGGCTTTGTCAGTCAACAGCCTTCATTTACCAAATGTCAGCAGTATGGTGACATACCAAAGATACGAGTGAGACACCCTTTCTTTCTCTGCCTCAGTTTCTAAGGGAATGCTAGTTGTTTGGCTGTTATAGATTGGATATGTTTAACAAGATCAGTGGTGGCACTGCCTGGGGAAGTGATAGAATCCTTGGGACACTAGGTCTAACTGAACTGAACAAGGTTCTGTCTGATCTCTGCTCCCTGTTCCTCCCAGTGTTAGGGGTCCTGCAATCCTTTTCAGCACCATATACTAAGTGTGATTCCAGCATGCTTTTCCCATAATGCCTTTGTACTCTGATGGGGAATCATGATATCATGCCCAAATAAATTCTGCTTCCCTTAAGTTGCTTCTGTCAGATAATCTTGTCACCCCATGAACAAAGTAAGTTTTGCTTTCTTTGCCTGACTTTCTAAGGGCAAAGAGAAGAAGCCATGATTGTAGCGGCTGCTGATTTCCACAGTGTAAATGATCCTACAACAGCCCATTTCAAGCTACAAGAACAAGGAATTACACCCGGCTAAGCTATCCTCTTCCTCCCATCCTACTACGTCCAACTCCTGGCTACTCTGACCCCAAAACCATCCCAGGCTCACTCATTTTGCTCCTGCTTTCCTACACATACATAAGAATACTGGCCCTGGAGTACAGCTTGAGGTTAGTGATGCTGATTCCTCCAGAAGTTCTTTTATTGTTGAGAATAGTTTTCGATATCCTAGGTTTTTGGTTATTCCAGATGAATTTGAGAATTGCTCTTTCTAGTTTTATGAAGAATTGAGTTGGGATTTTGATGGGGATTGCATTGAATCTGTAGATTGCCTTCGGTAAGATGGCCATTTTTACTATATTAATCCTGCCACTTCACAAGCATGGGAGATCTTTTCATCATCTGAGTTCTTCTTCGATTTCTTTCTTCAGAGACTTGAAGTTCTTGTCATACAGATCTTTTACTTGTTTGGTTACAGTTACACCAAAATACTTTATATTGTTTGTGACTATTGTGAAGGGTGTTGTTTCCCTAGTTTCTTTCTCAGCCTGTTTATCCTTTGAGTATAGGAAGGCCCCTGATTTGCTTGAGTTAATTTTATATCCTGCCACTTTGCTAAAGTTTATCAGCTCTAGGAGTTCTCTGGTGGAGTTTTGAGGGTCATTGAAGTATACTATCATATCATCTGCAAATAGTGATAATTTGACTTCTTCCTTTCCAACTTGTATCCCTTTAACCTCCTTTTGTTGTCTAATTGCTCTAGCTAGAAATTCAAGTACTATATTGAGTAGGTAGGGAGAGAGTGGGCAGCTTTGTCTAGTCCCTGATTTTAGTGGGATTGCTTCAAGTTTCTCTCCATTTAGTTTGATGTTGGCTACTGGTTTGCTGTATATTACTTTTACTATGTTTAGGTATGGGCCTTGAATTCCTGATCTTTCCAAGGCTTTTACCATGAATGGATATTGAATTTTGTCAAATGCTTTTCAGCATCTAATGAAATGATCATGTGTTTTATTTTTTTTTTTGAGTTTGTTTATGTAGTGGATTATGTAGATGGATTTCCATATATTGAACCATCCCTGGATCCCTGGAATAATCCATATCATATACAACCACCAAACCCGGACGTTGTTGTAGATGCTGGGAAGTATTTGTTGGTGGAAGCCTGATATGGCTGTTTCCTGAGAAGCTCTGCCAGAGCCTGACAAAGACAGAGGCAGAAGCTTGAAGCCAACCACTGCATTGAGCTTGGGGGTCACCAATGGAGGAGTTGGTGAAGGGACTAAAGGAGATGAGGGGGTTTGCAGCCCCATGGAGGGAGCAACAGTGCCAACAGGCCAGATGCCCCCTGGAGCTTCCGAGGACTGGACTACCAACCAAAGAATATACATGGAGCAATCTATGACACTGGGTGGTGTCAGAGGATGGCCATGAGCTGGCTCCTCTCAGTGGGAGAGAGGCCCCTTGAGTGTGGGGGAATGCCAGGGCGGGAGAACAAGATTGGGTGGGTAGGGGAACACTTCATTGAAGCAGGGGGAGGGGAGGTGGAATGGGGGTTTCCGAAGGGGAGACCTGGAAAAAGGAAAACATTTGAAATGTAAATAAAGAAAATATCCAATCAAAAATAATAATAAATAAAATACTGCTTATGATCTTAAGACCATAAAGAAAAAGGAATACTGGCCCATCTCAGGCAGAACCTCCTGTCTGGCTGAATAAATGAATATTAAATAGGGAACGAACATCTTGGCATTTCAATATTAGCTGAAGGTCACGTGCAAGCACACCCGCAGCTGTAAACACTATAAATGCGTGGGATCGCCTCCTGTAAAACAGCACTTATTTCCCTTTCCTTCCCGGTTCATGGATTTCCAAAGATACAGCAGCTCATGCGTTGTTTTCCTCCCTCTGCTCCCGGAGCTGTTTCCATCTGGGCAGCAGGGCAGCCTGTGGCTTTAAGGCTCGCTTTGCGGTTTTCCTAACTTAAAACCTTAAACTGAGCTCTTGAAAGAGGCTACAAGAAAAGTAATGATCCTAAAAACAGAAGGCATTGTAACGTCAAAGAGGAAATTTAATTAACCACCATAAGAGCGCTATTCAGATTTCCTTTTTTTCCTGTCTGTTTAGAAATAGGTGCAGCAACTGCAGGCCGTAGGTCTCATTGCCTTAGTCCCTTGACCCCTGTAACTGGGACACAGTTTGCTGGTGGGGGGGGGGATCTGCTGGCTTAGCTTTTCAAAGAGCCTTATCTAACCTAAAACTATAATATTGTGCATTTAAAGTTAATTTTATTTAATTTTCATTGCTGTAAATTCCTTGATAATATCATACATGAGTATGATATATTTAGACTACATCCATCTTACCTCTTCATCCACCCCTCCCCATCCTCTCGCATTCTTCTCAGTTTTTCTCCTCCTCCTCCTTCTTCCACCTCCCTCTCCTTCTCCTCTTCCCCCCTCTTCTTCCTCCCCCTCCTCTCCTCCTCTTCTTCTTTTAAAATAACTGACTAAGTACAATGACTGCTGTCTAAATGACCATAAGTACGTAAGTACAGGGCCATTCAATGAGGTATGAGCAACCTACTGTGGTCAACACTAATAAAAAAGTTCACTCCCCAACCTCCAGCAGCCATCCTCTGCCAACAGCTGCTCTGCTGGGGTGGGATCTTGGGAATCTTCCCTCTATCTATGGAGTGTTGACTGGCTTCATCTTATGCAGGTCTTATGGAGGCAACCACAGCCTCTGTGGGTTCTGACACTGGCTCATAGCACTCTTCTTCAAACTCTAGCACTTACGATAGTTTATTTATTTATTTTTTACTAGACACCAGAAGTGAACATCTTTGTTTGCATATGATGCTTTAATGCAGGTGTGTCCTACATAGTGCTCAAGTTAAGGTAAACATGCTCATCTTCTCATTTATTTGTGTTGAAAACCTTCAAATCCCCTTTGAACTTTTAACTTATATACAGCAGTAGCTCTTCAATAGAACATAAAAACTTAATTATACTATAACTTTGTACCCATTAATCCATTTCCCTTGGCCTCCTATCCAAGCCTTGGGTGGGAGTCACTATTCCACTCTCAATGAGTAGTTTAACTATGACTTTTCAATGATATCAACTTTTTTAGATTTCACATATGAGTGGGATCATGGGCAACTTTCATTCTGTGCCTTGTCTGTTTTACTTAATGATCTTTAATTCTTTTATGAGATCCTATATGACAAGCTTTCACTTCTTATGGCTGAATTGTATTCCATGGTGTGTATTTACTACAGTGTTTCATAATTTATTCATCATTTGACAGACAGGGTGTTTCTATCCCCTGGCTATTTTGAATGGTGCTACAATAAACATGGAAATGCCTTTGACATAATTCATTTCATTTTCCTTGGCTACATACCCAGAAGTAGAATTGTCAGATTTTAGGGAAGTTATATTTAATAGTGATTTAAAAAAAAATATTCCCTATTCTGGTGTAAATTTGAAATGTCCCCACTGGCTCATTTGGAATGCTTGTTTCTGCACTGGTAGTGTTATTTTAAAGGCTGTGGAGCCTTCAGGGGATGTGGACTGGCTGTCAGCAGTCAGTCACGAGGGATCAGCCACCCTTCACTTCTTATTCTGCCTTCTCTGCCTCCTGGCCTCCATGGTGGGATAAATCCTCTGAAACCATGAGCCCAAATAAGCCATTCCTCTTAGAAGAGCTTTCTGTGGAGTCATTTAGGTTACAGTAATAAGTAACAAATACATCCTCTTAAACAGAGCATGTGTGAAGAAATAAAATCCAGACTTAGGGTCCTACTTAAGATCTGTGGTACAAGCTGCCTGCATCTCAGTGTCTTTGACTTTTATTTTTCCCCCTCCAGATCCAGAAGAGTTGGGGTGGCCAAGAGATGGTTCTGGCCAGTCATGAGTTTGAGGATGAGGGCACAGGACTAATGGCTGCTTTATTTTTGCCTGTGTGCTTCAGAATAGCTTATGGCATAGCTGATGCACACAGACGGAATCAGCCGAATGCCACCCTCCAAAGGCTGCACTGTGACAGGCTTTTCTTTCATGCCACACACCTCAGGCTGCTCCTTTATGACTTCACTTCTTTCAAGGCTATGCTTGACGCCCTTTGAAGACAAGCAGTGTTGCTAGGAAAACCCATTTGTTCAGCTGGAAGTAGGGATCGCTTGGTAAGGTACTTGCCCAGCATATGTGAAGCCTTGGCTTAGATCTCCAGCATGGCACAAACAGGAAGGAGTAGCCCACAACTGTCATCCAAACAGTCTGGGCTGGAGGCAGGTGGGTTAGAAAGAAGTTCAAGGTCATCATCTAGGCCAGCCTGGGCATACAGGAGACTGTTTCAAACATAAAATGAAATAAAATAGGAGAAAGGAAGAAGGAAAGAAAGAAAGAGAGAAAGAAAGAAAGAAAGAAAGAAAGAAAGAAAGAAAGAAAGAAAGAAAGGAGGGAAAGAAAAGAAGAAAGGAAGAAAGAAAGAAAGAAAGAAAGAAAGAAAAAGAAAGGAAGAAATGAAGAAAGGAAGATAGATAGAAGGAAAGAAAGAAAGGGCAAACAAGGCTGTGGCATACTATATTTGCTGATGGAGACACAGATTCCTCACCTATAACAGGGGAACAACATAGTTCTGACCTCAATGTAGTCTGAGCTCTTAAATGAAAAGATGGATGTGAAGTGCTCGGTGCAGAGGCAGTTCACGAATTCCCTTTGAGAAACAGCAGGAAAACATACAGATAAAAATAGAAAGCAAAACTCCGAAGGTCATGTTGGAGAAATATTTGCCAAGAGCAGGTTTAGTGGAAAGTAGGGAGACTGACCGGTACGTGAGAACAGGGACAGCCGTAATCAGGTCTTTTCTTATAAGTAATCTGGTCTAGATAGTCTATAAGAATAGCAGAAAATGGATTAAGGTACATAGTTTTATTGAGGTGTGATTGGCATATAGAATGTTCATATATTAAATGTATACAATGTGACATTTTTATATATGTATATATTATGGAACAGTTAACACATCAAAGTAATTAGCATAATTGGCTTTTTGGATGTAGTCAGAATATTTAAAGTGCACATTCTTAGCAAGTTTAAAATTAATAATGGATGTCATCATGCTGGACACTGATTCTACAAAGTGAAAGTGGAATGGCCAGGTACCATGGCTCTCACCTATAATCCCAACACTATGGGGACTGAGTCAGGAGGATAGCCATAAGCTCAAGGCCATTCTTTGTTACATAGTGAGTTTTGGGATGGTGTGAGACCTTATCAATATTAACAACAATAGCTGAAAGTGTGTGTCCTTTGGTGAAACCTTCCCACTTTGGCCCCTTCCAGCCTCTGGTCAGTACCCTGCTTTCTGTTTCTCAGTGAGACTCTTTTAGACATGAGGTTATATAGGTTTGGTTGCTTGGCAACCAGAGCAGTACCTGAACTCAGGCTTGATCCCACTGCCTTCTCCTGACTACTCTTGACTTAGACATCCTGTCTAACTTCTCTCTTATCAGTAAAGAAGTAATGTGACCTGGAGAGGGGCTACTTTTCCTGCCTTTTGCCTTTCTTTCTTCTTTTTGTGCAAGCAGTTATTTGGTAGACCCAGGCTACATCTGGATACTTCTGGATGAGAAATGGCCTGTGTTAAAACTAGAACTAGCGAATGCTTATAGATACTTGACTAGTTTAAATACAAAGCCAAAGCAGAACAGGTTAGTTCAAGATTTTAATGAGCATTAGGTATAAAGTGTCAGATATACTGCAGAGAGTGAAGACTCAGTTTGAACACTGAGGAACCATTAGGATTTGTCTACTGTACAACATAATCTCCTTTGGCAACTTGTTTGGGTCAGGAAATGTTCATAGCACTAGTGAGGCATGCCTTTGGGTGTCTCAGTAACGAAATTCCCAGAGAGGATCCAGTTGGGATACAGACATGCCCTGAATAGGAGTGACAATGCCCCGTGGACTGATTTCATGGGCTAAGTTAAAAAGGGAGTAGGAGGGAACTAGCAGTCTCTATTTTTCTGTTTGCTCACATGTGAACAATACCTCTCCCATATGATAGGTTGTTCCCTCACACAGGTGTTTGATCATTGCAAGGAGAAAAGTAATTAACAAACTCATTGAAGAAATACAGGCTGTTGTGAGGCTTCATGAAACAGGATACATATACTCACTCAGAGTTATCATCTACCTTGGTAGCAGAAACAGAGAAAGAAAAAGTTACCTGCATCTGTACAAGGAAGAAGGGGCTTAGACTTGGTATATTGTCTGGTTGGAGTGATTTTAAAGGCACAGAAGCTCCTCAGATCACACAGCACAGGGTTATGATTAGGAAGCATTAAGATCAGTACCCAGGGGAGCTCTGAAAGCCATTGCTACCACAGAATTCTCTGTTCTAGTAAAACAGGTGTTTCAAGCCCTGATCTTCCACTCAGAGAACTAGAGACCACAAGCAAATCTCAAACATAGTTCCTAATTGATGGAATCAAATTGGCATTTGAAATGTTATCTCTAAGAGAGTCTGAGAGTTATGTATCTTTCCACACCCTACTATTAGGAAGAAACAGTGGAAATATAAAGAAAAATATAGTCTTTCATACAAAAAGGATATGTAGTTTTAATTACGCGTGATCTGAAGTTTTCCAAGCCACCCCACACACCAATTCTTTCTATGCTACCTCTGGGAACTTGGATCTTTGTGACTAAAATAGCCCCACTTCAACTGCACCATGACTGTGCCCTTTAGAACCCATGGCAGTTGAGAAGGGACTTGTACAAAGATGCAACATTGAGGAAATGATTCAAGACCAGAAAGAAACACATAGTCCCCTCTTCTGGCCTGCTGGACCATTCCAGAGGATCTCTGTGGCTATATTCCACATCAGCTCATCCTTCCTGCACACCACAAAGCAAGTATCATTGACTCTAGGCTAGATATACAGACAGAACACACAGGCTTCTCTTGATTGCTGGGTGCCTGCACCATTAGTTCTTAAGTACTTTGAATATCACTGTCTGTGAATGAATGCAAACATGGAGCTCTATGCATAGAGCTCTCTCCCAAGGTCAGGATGTGGAAAGTAGAGAGAAAAGGGATCCTGTTGTGTACAGCTCCAATGTTGTCCTTTCTGATTAATCAAGTATTATTAAGACACATATCAAGTGACAGATGCATTTCAACATTGGTGATCATATTTTGGGGGGAACAAAATTGCTATACTGTGTTACGATATGCATTCCAGCAGAGCTGTTAGTCATTATAATACAGAGAATAAAACCTTTTTCTTACCTGATACAAACCAACATCTCCAAAGCATGTCTCTGCCCTCCACCCTGGATATCCTACATACACAACTGCACAACCTTCAAAGCCTTGCCCAGATTCATCAATGAGATGCCTCTATTCTTCAGGATGTGATGGTCCAAAGACAGTTTAAGAAGACCCCTCTTTAAGAGAATCATTCTGACATCCTCAGGGTTATTTATTCCCTCTGGCCTTGTGTCTCAATCATGTTCCTAAATAAAAATGCAATCTTCTGCATTCCTTGTCTCCCACAAAACTGTGATTCTTAAAAATTACGTAATAATCAGGTTTGGCCTCCATGGTGTCTGGCTTATAATGCCTAAATGTAAAAGGTATATGTATGGTCACTTGTTTTTCTAAGTGGAAGGCTAAGATGGTTAGGGTCTCTGTGCTGCCTATTTCCTTCACAGTAACCCATACCTTGCATTATGAAAAACCAATATATTGCCAACTACCCTAGAATCTTAAGTAGTTTCTTTATATGGAGCAGAGAAAGTAATAAAGAGTGGTGTGATAGTGAACAGGCTCAAGAGTGGGAAGCTGCTGGATTTGGATCAGCTCCACTGCATGCTGCTCTCCTGATGGAATGACCCACTCTTATTCATCCACAGTGTCTTCCCTGGAGAACCTGGGGAGATAAGAGTCCTTACTTTATAGGCTGTTGTGGGGCTCTGTGACACGAGATATACAAGAAACCCATGTCAGGAAAGATTATCTGGCCATGATAGTAGAAATCAACAAAGGAGAATTTATAGCATATAATTTGAACACAACATTCTTCCACTTTTTTTTTCAGAATATGAAAGTGTTAGGATTGCTTTCAGATTTTTATTTACATTAAAATGACAGAATTCAAGAATATTGTTTAATGGGTAAAATGTATTTGTTTATATGTTTAGATTAATCATTAGAGTAAACCTGGCCAGAGGCAACATTCAAAGCCTATGATGCTAATTTATTTTTTAATGAACAAAAATTTTTACCCTCTCCTCCCATTTATTTCATTTTCTCCTTCTTTTCCTCCCTCCTCTTCCCCTCCTTCCCTCCTTTTCTCCTTTCCTTCCTCCCTTGCTTCCAACCCCCTTCCTTCTTTCCTATTTCAATGAGTCTATAGGTGTGTGCCAATGATACCAGAGAAATTGGAATCTCTTCTTGGGATTCTTAGTCTTACTAATAAAGAAATTTAAGAATGGATCACACAAAAGGCCAAGGATAATTGTATTAGAGGTTTAAAACTTAAACTCCAGGGCAGCAAGAAATACATGTTGGGAGCTACCTGGAGAGACTAGAGATGAGAAGAAAATAAACAAAAAATGGTGCTGTTCAACTTAAGCTATCGTGAAGGTAACCCACACGGTGGCGGGTAGTGGAGTGGTGAGGAACAGGCTTGACAGAAAGAGTAAGAAAGTCCAAAGCATCAAGCATGAATACAAAGAAACTGACATGCTTGAACTCTTGCCAGAATCTGAAACAAAGAGACAGAAATGGAGAAAAAGAAATAATCATAACTGTAAAAGAAGACAGATTTAGATGAACTCAGAGGCCTCAGTAGACTGTGCTAGGAGTTCGATGTTCTAGGAATAAGTAATAAAATATCTCATGAAGGGCTAATTACTCTACCTACGTGGCTTAAGGAGAGCCCACCTTCCTAGGGATGGTTTTGCCTTCCTGAGGGGTATCCCCTTAGCTATGTGATTGACCTGCCCAACTGGCTGTTCTGGTTGCTTTGAATGTTAAATCTCCACCCTAGCCAGACAAGTAGCTTTTCCATTTTCCATTCTACGTGGTTTTGGGTTTTTTATTTTTTTATTTTATTTCATTTTATTTTTTGCTACTATTGTTGAGACACGGTCTCACACTACATATCTTTGACTGATTTGGAACTTGCAAGAAGGTCCACTGGCTTCTGTTCTTCTCAGTTCTGGAATTAAAGTGTGTACTACTTTACAGGCACAGACCAATCCTTTATCCTTGGCTTTTCTAGTACCCACTCTCTCCCCAAAGTTACCCAAAGTTACTAATTTCTTTTTCCCACCAAAAAGTGTCACCAGGAAGTAAGCACCCATCCCCTAAGGTAGGTGCTAGAGCGACTGAGCTCAAGAAAAGCCACCCTCTCTAAGTGCCCTAAGATGGTAGCATTTGTGACCAGCACAGGGCTTTGCAGGGGCACTCCTGGCTCCTGCAGCTCAATCCACGGAAATGCAAGCTCTTGCTGGAAGGTCAGCAACAGGCTTCAGGATTTCTTTTCATCCTTTCCTTCCTCTCTCCCAGACTGGTTCTCAAGATATTCACTTTTCCCTATTTCCATTTGATTGCCCACAAGCTAGTTTTCCTTCTAAACTTTCAAAGACTTGGGAAAACATCTTGTTTACTTTGGTTGGGGGGCATTTATTGGATGTTTGTGAGCAATATCGATAAGTAGGATCTGAAGAAAAGATTTTCAGAAAACCAATCTCTGGCTACATAGCCTGTCCACGAGGAGACAGGCAGTCCATTTTCTATTTCCCCAGATATTAGAATATATCATGAATCGGGCTCAAAACAAACTCCTTAAGTCACTGCAAATGGCTGTCATTAGAAAGCGTGCTATCTTTTTTTAATGCTTTAAGAAGAAACATATTTTTCATATGGTTTTTAAATGTTCTTGATGTCCAGCCTGAAAAAGGTACCTACACCTCCAACTTTTGCCTTTCTATCTTTACAAATAAAGTTTTCCTGGAAAAAAATAAACCTTTCTCCCAAAACAGAATATTCAAGCTTTCTTTACTTGTCCCAAACAATGCCTATAGCAGAGGGCCTTGCTGTGCATTTCTGAGAGGTTCTGAAGATGGGCACACATCTTCAGTGCATGTGTTAGAGCATTTCTCCACAAAGCTCCTGACACATTCTCATAAGAAACCCCATGTCCTGCTGCTACACTAGATGACCTAAAGCCCTTCTGGAAAGAGCTTCATAGGATGAAGGTGGCTTTGATTAGACCTAGGGAACGTAGAGGGTCCAGATACGGCCTTATTTAATGATCTGTCTTCGGTATGACTCTGTTAGTCATTCCACAAACATACAGCAAGCCATTTCTTTAGAGAAAGGCCTGAGATTTGAAGGCCCATCTTTTGGGAGTCACAGTCACAGGCGTAGTTGTTAACTGCAAATCACCCTGTCCCTTTCAAGTGGCTGCTGCACAACTGAGGCCCAGAGCCTTGCCATCCCTGGACAGACAACATGCTGTGCAATGAAGTGTTCATCAGTTGATCTGTGGAGAGTGCCTTGAACACCCAAGCACCACAGTGCCTGGAAGCAGTGTGGACGCCTCTGACTTCTTTGTCTTTCTTTCACCTAAAGGCAGCTTGGCAGTGCCTGATGAGGGATTCCCAAGCCAGGCTGCTTCACAGGTCCTCATCTGCAAGAAGTGGGTCCCTAGATGACGGTGGTTTTTCGCTTGTAACATGGTATCCCCCTAAAGGATACAGAGACATCTTTTGTATGGAAGTGTTGCATGCTGAAGCCTAGAGTGTTTGTTGGTGAATTACATTAGAGGATCTGAGGTCTGGTTGCCAGAGACATTGGAGACCAGCTCCTTCAAGTGACATCCTAAATTTATACAGAAAAGCCTCCACAGATTATTAAAGGTTCCAAATTCACATTCTAGGTTTGGTTGGTAGGCTTACAAATGATTGTAGCTTAAAGCTGGAAGCATCCCCTGCAGCTACATCTGGAAGGTTAGGAGTGGGGGTTACAAAACAGACTAACGCCCTCTGTAGAATAGATTGAGAGGTGTTTCAAGAGACTTTGGAAAGAGTCACACATTACAAGGAGGGCTCATTGAGTCCTCCTGTGTGCTCACCGAACTAAGTCCTTTATAAGTACCATTATGTTTAGAGGCAGACCTTTATTGTTTATGGACCTTGCTGGGTAGTGTTGTACTAGGTGGTTTGGATAGGTACAACCTTGCTGAAAAAGGGACAAGGACAAGTGCTACAGGCTTCCTGCAGAAGCTCTCTGTTGAAGTGTTCATGTTCTCTGGGTGTTTATCAGTCTCCTCCTGATTCCTAGGAATGTCAGGGAATAATTTTTTTAGCATTAGCTTCTACTAACATGTTTCAAATCAGCATCTAAAATCAGTATGGTAGTCCACCCTTATGCACAGTTTTGCTCTGTGTGGTTTCTGTTACCACTGTCTAAAAATAGTAAATGGTAAATTCCAGAAATAAATAACTCATGCGCTTTAAATTGCAGCGTTCTGAGTGGTATGGTGAAATGTCTCACTATTTCACTGGGTCTTGCCTCCATATGATGGTTCCCGTGTCACACAAAACTTAAATAAACATGGGCTCAAGAAGAGGAGGAATCCATCCTATCTGTTAAACTTGTGTTTTATAGTTGACTACTATTTTTCTCCCAGAAAGCACCATGTTACCCTTTCCACCATAGAAGATATTCTATTTATGTCTTATATTCCAACAAGATTAAAAATATAAAAGCAAGAGGAGATTCAGTATCTGAGAGACTAGGTTTTAAATCTAAGCATCATTCCCTTCCTGGTTGTGGGACTTGAGAAGCCACATGACCCTTTCATTTCAGTTTCACCACAGGCAGCAGAGATATCAAAGGACAGGCCTTGATAGTACTATAGTACTGTGGTCAGACTCTAGTAAGAACTATGGGGATAAACCTCTGGTGCCAGAGATGTGGATTGAATGAGAGTCACCTACTATATAGAGCCTCCTGTAATGAACTCCAGATCTCATCCTTTAGAATTTATCTTTTCAACGTCTAAACTCCAGTCACTTGACATGCTCCTCTTGCTCCTGGCTGATAAGGGGTACACAGGGTACCCCTGTGCTTAGTGGATCATCAGACCCTTATTATTAGAAAGGGGAATGCATTTTCTTGACTACCATTATACTTATGGCTGGATTTTCCCATAAAGGAAGATAAATAAAAGTGTAAAGACATATTTAAGAATATTAAACAACACGAATGAAGCCCATATGTTACGAAGACATGTGTCTTTATGTTAAATCCAGTGGGAAAGTAGATAGTTGTAGATATGCGTGTCTGGAGAAGGGGAGTGTCCAATAGGAATAAACTGGGGGCAGCCAGACCTTAGCAAGTGCTGCCTGTTCAGATTCTTCTCTGTGTACCTACAAGTTCAGATATAAGTGTGTTCCATTCTTCTCTGTAAAGGGAAGGCACCTCTAGAATGAGGATCTTAGTATCTCCTTTAGGGACGTGTCAAAGGACTTCTTTCATGGCTTTCTTTGGGAGGGACAGGCAAAAGAAAGTCAGAGGCTACCTACTCTGTTGTTTTCCTCCATGTCAGGGCGCCATGTTTCTGTGAATCATGCCCTTTGGTCACTTGAGTCGTGTGTGGAAATGTTCATGGTTCATGAAGACACCAGTGGGTTTTCCTTTGGTGGCCGAGACATGGCATGTCCAATGTCATATAATCACAGTGACAGAACAGGGTCCAGAGATCAGGACCCCAGCCTTTCGTAAAGCCAGAGTAATTGCAGTAACTTTCCTCCTTCCTGTTCTTTCTCAAGTCGCAGTGCCACACTCAGTCCTCACGGTCTGTGTTAAGCTGCAGTCGCTGAGCCTGTTCACCCTCTGTGGAACTTTGAATCTTGCTTTGAGGGTGAGTTTTGACCCCAGGGACCTCTAAGATGGAATGTCCCTTACTTTGTGGAGGTTGGTTTGGGGCTTTGCTTTTCTTGCTTTTGCTTAAGCCAGTGGTATGCTTCTAAAGGGACAACATGCCAGCAGCAGCCTAGACTTCATATCTTTACATTTATTTTGCCCTTAACTATGCTTTGAAGAATTGGAGAAAATGCCAATCCCTGCACTGAAATGCAACACACTGTGATGGATGCTCCTCCTGAGATCCCCTGTGCTTCCTATTGCCATGGAAAAACACTGGCATAGCAAAAAATTTTTCTATAAATTTCCTCAGAGACTGAATTGGATTTCTGTTGGTTGCTTTTACAGCAACCTTGTCTCATCTGCTAGGAAAGGAAAGAAAGGGAGAGGGAAGGAGGGAGGGGATTGTATTTTTTACCAAATGAATAGGTCTTCAGGCCCACATGTTTTAAGAAAGCAGCTCCTGGTCCCAAGTCTACTAATATAGGAATATTGCCTTGCCTTGGAATGATGGGAAAGCTGCGAACTTGGGGTTTAGGTGAAGAAAGCTACAGTCCCTGACTTGGGATCTCATCTTTCCTGGATTTAGGCATAAGGATTATTTAGACATTGCTTATGTGACTTAATGACTCCAATACTTTTCCCTTTTCTTGCCCACATTCCACTCGGGGCTGGCTTTAGCAGTCTGTATGACACAAGGTAGCCTGACTCATGTCTAGTGGTTGGAATGACATCACTGTGGTACATGTCAACTGTCACTGAGAAGTTAGCCTCAATTGGTCTCCATGGGTGATGATCATGGCACAGCCGAGGAGATTTGCCAAGGCTGTGCTTAGTCATATTTCCCGGTATCCTGTGAGACCAGAACAAAGCACACATCTAAACTCATATTTGCAGGGCAGAAAATTAGATTCCTGGTCTTGATGGGTAGTGCCATATGTCACATACTGAAGGAGCAACATATATTATCTCCACTACAGGCCAAATAGTCTCATGATATGAAATGCCTCAAATTTAAGATAGGCAAACCCTATATTATCTCTTATACTAATAATGACAAATTTGAACTTTTGGCCCGGTGTGAACCTGGTATGTCACCCTACCCAAACTACTCTTCCTCATTTCTTTAATCTTTTTGGGTGGCTCTTTATCCATCTACTAGTTGCATACACAAATCTTGGAATATTCCTTGAATCTTCTTTTTTTCTGGTATGCCATCTACCCAATTCATCAACAAAAAAGTTCCTCAATACTACAACCTCTGCAAAGGGTCTTGCACATGGCTCTTCTCTCAACAGTTCAGTCTTCTCTTCCTGGGAAAGACTGACATTCCCTCTTCTTAGAAAAGTTCCCATCCCTGGTAGTGGGTTATTATTGATTAGCATGTTGTAGCTAGTAGGAACATTACTGACCAATTACAAGACAATTCCACTTTAACTGTTTTATGTATATGTCCATGTATTTTAGAAAGTTCCTTGTGTAGTGGGTTTCTCTATGACTTGTTTTAAAGGTCTTCAGGGTTGTTTATTGTGTCCTTTGTTCCTTCCTAAACCCTGAACTCCCATCCACCAATCTAACTCTTCCTGTTCCTGGATCATTTTTCGTTCATCCTCCACAAACTCAACTCCAAATATGTCGAGTATGGCACCTACAGTCGAGGATCTCAAAATAAGACCTGATAACCTAAATCTGAAAAAGGATAAAGTAGGAGATACATTTGAGCTTGTTGGCTTAGGAAAAGACTTTTTGAATAGGACTTTAATTAGTACAGCTTTTAAGACCAACAATTAAGAAACAGGACCTTAGCTGGGCAGTGGCGGCACATGCCTTTAATCCCAGCACTTGGGAGGCAGAGGCAGGCCAGTTTCTGAGTTCGAGGCCAGCCTGGTCTAC